>NC_091958.1:7368489-7433489 GCF_031021105.1 Erythrolamprus reginae
ATATTCCAGTGCGTCTTATATTCTGAAAAATACGGTAATTAGTGGAACAGCTTGTCTTCAGAAGTTGTGGGTGTTCCAATACTGAAGGTCTTTAAGAAATCTCTGGGTAAGGATTTGTCTAAAGTGGTATAGGGTTTCCTGCCTGAGCAGGGGGTTAGACTAGAACAGTGGTCCCCAACGTTTTTTCCACCAGGGACCAGTTTCAGCAAGACAATTTTTCTATGGCCCAGTGTGGGCGGAAAGGGGCGTGGTTGGGGGCGGGATTAAGCATGGGGCTGCTGGTCCTCCCCGCCCCTCTTTCCCACCATCGTCCTGTGGCCGGCAGAACCTGCCTCCCAAGTCCTCTTGCCCAGCGGGAGCTAAGCGCTGGAGAGAGGGGGTCAGGCTGGCCCTCCTGCCTCCCCCCAGCCAAAAACGCAAAAGCGCCCCGCGACAGAAGCCAAAAGAGGCTTGAGCCTCTCGGTCCTTCCCGCCCCTCTGTCCCATCCATCGTCCTGTAGCCGGCAGAACCTGCCTCCCGAGGCCTCTTGCCCGGCGGGAGGCGAAGCGCTGGAGGGAGGGGGTGGCGGCATGAGGGCCGGCAGCTGCTGACTCCACGGACCGGTGCAACATGCCCCGCGGCCCGGTACTGGTCCGCGGCCCGGTGGTTGGGGACCCCTGGACTAGAAGACCTCTGAGGTCCCTTCTAACTTTGTTACTCTGTTAAGTTTGATGTAAGCCTGAAAAAAAGTGGATGGGATGCTCTCTTTCTTAAATCACCCAAAATATTTTTTTATTTTTAAAGCTAATTTTATATACTGTGTTTCATACATTTTGCTTGGTGGTTTGTTTTTGTTTTTTTGTGGACCAAGGGGACACTTAGTCAGGCTTTAAATAAAATACAGAAGTGATCCAGAAAAAGTTCCATTGATAACCAAAGAAAGCCACTCTGAATCTGAGGATGCCACTGTAAAAATCAAACTCTATTTTATTTGGATTTTTCTGAATAGGCCTTTTAAAAAAAATGACCTTTTTTAATAGTTGGAGAGATAAACCAACTCCCCCCCTCCCCCCAAAACCCAAACTAAAACAAATGTATGATGTAAATAATGAAATGGACATTAATTTAAGATTTCTTCTCAATGCATAAACAGGGGCCTGAATTCAAATAAATACCTTAACAAAGGTTGTTTGGTTACCTTCACAAGACATAATAAGTCATGGTTAATGTTTTCTAAACTATAATTTCTAAATGTTTTCTAAACTATAAACTATAATTTGTATGAGATGCTAAATCCTAAACCTGCTTTATAACCATCATGGCTAAGTGGTCTCGACATTAAACTGCCAACATTAAACATAGAAACATAGAAGTCTGACGGCAGAAAAAGACCTCCTGGTCCATCTAGTCTGCCCTTATACTATTTTCTGTATTTTATCTTACGATGGATATACAGTATGTTTATCCCAGGCATGTTTATATTCAGTTACTGTGGATTTATCTACCACGTCTGCTGGAAGTTTGTTCCAAGGATCTACTACTCTTTCAGTAAAATAATATTTTCTCATGTTGCTTTTGATCTTTCCCCCAACTAACTTCAGATTGTGTCCCCTTGTTCTTGTGTTCACCTTCCTATTAAAAACACTTCCCTCCTGAACCTTATTTAACCCTTTAACATATTTAAATGTTTCGATCATGTCCCCCCTTTTCCTTCTGTCCTCCAGACTATACAGATTGAGTTCATGAAGTCTTTCCTGATACGTTTTATGCTTAAGACCTTCCACCATTCTTGTAGCCCGTCTTTGGACCCGTTCAATTTTGTCAATATCTTTTTATAGGTGAGGTCTCCAGAACTGAACACAGTATTCCAAATGGGGTCTCACCAGCGCTCTATATAAGGGGATCACAATCTCCCTCTTCCTGCTTGTTATACCTCTAGCTATGCAGCCAAGCATCCTACTTGCTTTCCGTACCGCCTGACTGCACTGTTCAGCCACATTTAAGGCATGATTTAGAAAGTCAGCCATTGGGATAAATAGGTGAGGACTACCAAACTGGGCTTTTCTGGATTTTTTTTTTAAATTTTAAATTTTTTTTGGTGGTGAATTTGAGGGTGGGAGTTTCCTTGGAATTAAAACTTTCGGTGGAAAAATATGTTTTTTTGTTTAAAGAACCAAACTCTATTGTTGAGATTGTTCAGGCTTGAAAGCCGGCATTTATTTGCTTTCGAATCCTGGATTGGCATCCGGGGTGTGATTTGTGTTAGAAACATCCAGGGCAACTTTTTCTGGCATCTCAACCCAAGAGGAAATCAATCACTTCTGTGTATTTTGACTGCGACCAAAATTGGGTGGCTCCGATGCCTCTATTGGCTGGTGATGTTTTTGGTTCCAGTCCAGGATGAAAGAAAAAAAAAACACATCCACAGAAGCCTACAGGAAACCTGGAAGGAAATGGGGCCGGTGTGTTTTAACAAAAACTCCCCTCTCTCTTTTTTTAAAATGCATCATTGTCCTAGAAAGAAAAGAAAAAACCTCCAGAATTCTGCTGCATAAAATCAGTGGCAGAAATGCCACATTTGCCTGTTTTTCTAAAGAAACCAGGTAGAGCTTTCAATTAACGCCTTAAACAAGATCTAAGTATTGCCCACAAGATCATATGCTGCAACGTCCTGCCTGTCGGCAACTACTTCAGCTTCAACCACAACAACACAAGAGCACACAACAGATTTAAACTTAATATTAACCGCTCCAAACTTGACTGTAAAAAATATGACTTCAGTAACCGAGTTGTCAAAGCGTGGAACTCATTACCGGACTCCATAGTGTCATCCCCAAACCCCCAACACTTTACCCTTAGATTATCTATGGTTGACCTATCCAGATTCCTAAGAGGTCAGTAAGGGACAAGTACAAGTGCACTAGAGTGCCTTCCGTCCCCTGTCCTATTGCTCTCCTATATCTGCTATACCTTTCTTCTATTCCTATATCTCTTCTTCTATTCTGTCATTGTTATGTTCTATTCTTATAACTTCTCTTCTATTCTTTCTTAGATATATTTTACTATGAGTATCTCCTCTATAACCTTCATCATGTATTTTACTATGTGTATATAGATATACTGTATACCCACTAAAAACCCTCATTGTGTATTGGACTAAATAAATGAATGAATGAATGAATGAATGAATGAATTAAAAAAAAAAAAAAAATAAAGAAAGAAATTAAACAAATTAAACAGGGGGAACTGAGTTTAAATAGTTTTTGTTCTAAATCAAATGCTTCCAGGGATGTGTCCAATTTGCTTTCTTTCGGAGGAATCTCGGTTCTCCAGATATTTATTTTATTTATTTATTTTTATTTATTTATTCATGTGTCCAATACACAATACATATGGGAGAGAATAGACATGAAGTAATATATAT
The DNA here is from genome assembly GCF_031021105.1 of Erythrolamprus reginae. NCBI lineage: Eukaryota > Metazoa > Chordata > Lepidosauria > Squamata > Dipsadidae > Erythrolamprus > Erythrolamprus reginae. The sequence goes on from NC_091958.1 coordinate 7,371,894, forward strand.
AAAGATAATATGTAAAAATAGAGGAGAAGATATATGAAAGGAAGAAAATATATATGATATATGAGATAAAAGAAAGACAATTGGACAGGGGACGAAAGGTACACCAGTGCACTTATGTACGCCCCTTACTGACCTCTTAGGAACCTGGAGAGGTCAATCGTGGATAGTCTAAGGGAGAAATGTTGGGGGTTAGGGGTTGACACTTTTGAGTCTGGTAATGAGTTCCACGCTTCGACAACTCGATTGTTAAAGTCATATTTTTTACAGTCAAGTTTGGAGCGGTTAATATTAAGTTTGAATCTGCTGCGTGCTCTTGTGTTGTTGCGGTTGAAGCTGAAGTAGTCATTGACCGGTAGGACGTTGCAGCATATGATCTTGTGGGCAATACTCAAATCGTGTTTTAGGCATCGTAGTTCTAAGCTTTCAAGACCAACGATTGATAGTCTGCTTTCGTAGGGTATTCTGTTTCGAGTGGAGGAGTGAAGAGCTCTTCTGGCGAAATATCTTTGGACGTTTTCAAGGGTGTTGATGTCCGAGATGTGGTATGGGTTCCAGACAGATGAGCTGTATTCAAGGATGGGTCAGGCAAAAGTTTTGTAGGCTCTTTTGAGTAGTGTGAGATTGCCAGAGCAGAAGCTGCGTAGGATCAGGTTAACAACTCTAGAAGCCTTTTTTGGCGATATTGTTGCAGTGGGCTTTGGCACTTAGGTCAGTTGATAATAGTATTCCAAGGTCTTTTACTGAGTGGGGGTTGGCTGTGAGAATTTGTTTATTCAGTTTATATATGAGGGGTTTTTTTTCCTGCTGAGGATCACATTTCCTTTCTGTTCCCAGGAATGTAAATTTGTGATTATTTCATTAACCTGATGCCGATAGTAAACGTTTAACCGATATGAGGCAAACCTTGTCTTTTTGGGTTTTCGTAATTTTTAAAAATTAGTTAGGAGAAGAAAAAAAAGAAGAGTGGGGTCAACTTCAGAGGTGGTATTCAGCCTGTTCGGGCAAACTGGTAGCGGTGACTTGTCCTCCTCAACACTATGCTGTCCATTTTCTTCATGTTTTGAAGACATGCACAATTTTTTTTTAAAAAAAATTCTTTAGTAGGTGTTTCCTCGCTTTTCCAATGTTGTACAAATATAATTCTTGATACTGTTAAAACATTCAATATCAAATATACGTGCTATTATGCCTAACAAAAACAATTCTGTCTTAAAATCTACATAGAAACATAGAAACATAGAAGACTGAAGGCAGAAAAAGACCTCATGATTTTATTTATTTATTTATTATTTATCTGTCTGTCTGTCTGTCTGTCTGTCTGTCTGTCTGTCTGTCTGTCTGTCTGTCTGTCTGTCTGTCTGTCTATCTATCTATCTATCTATCTATCTATCTATCTATCTATCTATCTATCTATCTATCTATTTATTGGATTTGTCTGCCGCCCCTCTCCGCAGACTCGGGGCGGCTAATGATCCATCTAGTCTGCCCTTATACGATTTTCTGTATTTTATCTCAGGATGGATCTATGTTTATCCCAGGCATGTTTAAATTCAGTTACTGTGGATTTATCAACCACGTCTGCTGGAAGTTTGTTCCAAGGATCTACTACTCTTTCAGTAAAATAATATTTTCTCATGTTGCTTTTGATCTTTCCCCCAACTAACTTCAGATTGTGTCCCCCTTGTTCTTGTGTTCACTTTCCTATTAAAAACACTTCCCTCCTGGACCTTATTTAACCCTTTAACCTATTTAAATGTTTCGATCATGTCCCCCCTTTTCCTTCTGTCCTCCAGACTATACAGATGGAGTTCATGAAGTCTTTCCTGATACGTTTTATGCTTAAGACCTTCCACCATTCTTGTAGCCCGTCTTTGGACCCGTTCAATTTACATGCTGCCTTAATATTTTTTTTCTAACCACATCTGTACTTTCGTCCAATTTTTAAATTTTTTATTTTGCTTTTGGGCATGTCCACCACAGGTGATAATATGTGCCCATTTTTAAAATTATATTTTCAACATTTGGTAGACCTATTTTTAAACATTTTTGCTAACCTCGCCGTTGAAAGCTTGTTAAAGAGAGATCCAAGTAAGGTGTAAAATTTCTGACAGTTGAAAACAATCAGTGAAATGATTTGCCTCCAGAAATTGCAAGCGCTCCATCACTGGAAGCTTTTAAGAAGAAGCTAGACAATCCTTTGACCGGCATGGTATAAGGCTCCTGCCTTGAGCAGGGGCTGGTCTAGAACAGCGTTTCCCAACCGGTGTGCCGCCAAGCTCCTAGGGAAAAAGGAGAGCTTAAGGAGAGCCCTGCCCAGCTGGAGATTCCCTGGCAGCACCAGGTAGAAGCCGGCAATGCAGCACCCTTTTCCAGTGCCGCGCAAGGAGCTGGGCGTTGGAGTTTGGGGTGGGGAGCGATGAAAGTGCGGAGGCCGGCGCCGCAGCTGCCCCCACCCCCCAATGCCTCCGTTCCCATCGCGCCCCTGGCTTCTCGCCGCTGACGCCCGCCCGCCCTCCCGCTCGATCTGCCCCTTTCTCCAGCTCCTCCGGCGAGCGCTCGGAGAAAACCTTCTCACAGCAGAGGTCGGAGAAGGTTCTTTGGAACGTCGGGGGTGCGCGCGCGCGCGCGCCCTATCCCCCAGCCAGTCTACCCGGAAAAGCTTTGCCGGCCTCCGCAGAGAAGGAAAAGAGAGAACAAGAGAGAGAAAGAAAGGAAGAGAGAGAAAGAGATAGCAAGAGAGACAGAATGAGAGAGAGAGAGAAAGAGAAAGAAAGAAAGAGACAGCAAGAGGGGGGAAGGAGGGAGAGAGGAAGAGAGCCAAAGAGAGAGGAAGGAAGGAAGAGAGAAAGAAAGAGATAGCAAGAGAGACAGAATGAGAGAGAGAGAGAGAGAGAGAGAGAGAAAGAAAGAAAGAAAGAGACAGCAAGAGGGGGGAAGGAGGGAGAGAGAAAGAGCAAAAGAGAGAGGAAGGAAGAGAGAAAGAAAGAGATAGCAAGAGAGACAGAATGAGAGAGAGAAAGAAAGGAAAGAAAGAAAGAAAGACAGCAAGAGGGGGGAAGGAGGGAGAGAGAAAGAGCAAAAGAGAGAGGAAGGAAGGGAGAAAGAAAGGGATGGAGAGAGAGAGAAAGAGGGAGGGAGAGAAAGAGGGATGGAGAGAGAAATAGAGCGAAAGGGAGAAAGAGAGATTTTTTTTGTCCAAACTTTTTTTGCGCCCCCCCTCAATGTTCCCCAGGATTTTGAAAATGTGAATAATGTGCCGCGGCTCAAAAAAGGTTGGGAAACACTGGTCTAGAAGACCTCCTGGGTCCCTTCCAGGCCTATGATTCTATGACCCTACCTGTCATGGTTCCAGTTAACATCCAAATTTAAATCAGAGTCCAAGTCAAGAGATTTCTCAAAATTCCAATTTAATTTCAGAGCCATCCTGGACCCACACTGGGGAAACCGAATCAGAGCTTCCCACCAAGTTGAAAGTTCACATGCCTTGCCTCCATTATCACAAACTTGTCGCGTTGCCCATTCAGGGAAGAACCTTCTCTGTGGCGGCCCCGGCCCTCTGGAATCAACTCCCCCCGGAGATTAGAACTGCTCCCACCCTCCTTGTCTTCCGTAAACTACTTAAGACCCACCTATACCGTCAGGCATGTGGGATTTGAGACACCTTTCCCCCAGGCTTATTATAATTTATGTTTGGTATGTATGTGCTGTTTGGTTTTTAATTATGATAGGGTTTTTAGTTTTTTAAAAAATATTAGATTTGTGCCTGTATAATACTGTTTTTATCGTGTTGTGAGCCGCCCCGAGTCTTCAGAGAGGGGCGGCATACAAATCTAATAAATTATTATTATTAATTATTATTGTGCTAGCATGGCAACTCCTCCTTCCGCTTCCGCCCAGGTGATGGACACAAGATGGCCTTGAACTCCTCAAAAGAATGCTTTGTGGCTACATCTACTCGCTCATGAAAATCATCCTTCCCAAGTTCCCATAAACATCAGGCCTTCTACAGATAGTGTGGCAAGCCATTGATTTATCACCAACTTCTGAACCGACTTTATCCTTTGCAGGGGGATGTCTTTCCGAAGACATTTCCTTCTGCAAATTCCCTGTTGTCCACGTTGGACAGGAAGGATGCTGACAAAACCCTATAAATGTGAGTCCCCAAGGCTCCTGGTCCCCTTCCCCCACTCGGGTATATTTTGCCAGGAAAATAAATAGTCACTCCAAGACCAAAGGAAACGGCCCGTATCCTGAATACCATGGCAACCTTGTTTAGTTTCAGATTCCCAGCCGAGAGAATGGAATCCCATAGTTGTTAATTAAAAAAAAAAGTGCTTTGCCCAGTGAAAATTGTGAATTTAGTCAACCTAGGAGCTCTGATCAAAAGTGAGCAGTCTGCTTAACCGAGTTTGAATTCTATAGAAAGGCTAATAGCTGTCGTTTTGGTTCACGTCAAGCGAACAGATTGGCATGTTTTATTAACCAAAGACTTTCATTATTATTATTTTTTGGGGGGTGGGGGTTGTTTGGTAGAGCAACAAGAATGTGTAACGGTCCCTTTTCTTTTCAGCAGTGAGCTTTGCATGAGGTGTAATAATGAATCTAGAAGTTTTTTACTTGGAGTCCAACTCTTTCTACGTTGGAAGCGGGAAGCCGTGGGCAAAACGCAGTACTTCTTGGCCTCGGCGCTTGGTTTTTCCTGTGCAGTGGGTATATTTATTTTGGTTAGAACAATTTTGTGTTCCAACTTTCCTCTTAGTGCAGATGGGATGGAAGCAGCTACTAATATTAATTGAATCACACCGCTGTGGTTGCCTGAAGAGCAAAGCTAGGCACAAAAGGATATAACAAAAGGAGAGGCAGATTGGCCTAGTGGTTAAGGCACTGTGCTGAAAGGTTGTGAGTTTTAGTTCTACATTAGATGAGAAAGTCAGATGGGTGACTTTGGGCCAATTACCAGGAGATGGTGAGTTCTAGTGCCACCTTAAACATGAAAATTGGCTGGGTGACTTTACTCTAATCACCAGAAGACTCTGAGTTCTAGTCCCACTTTAAAAAATAGAAACATAGAAGACTGACGGCAGAAAAAGACCTCATGGTCCATCTAGTCTGCCCTTATACTATTTCCTGTATTTGATCTTACAATGGATATATGTTTATCCCAGGCATGTTTAAATTCAGTTACTGTGGATTTACCAACCACGTCTGCTGGAAGTTTGTTCCAAGGATCTACTACTCTTTCAGTGAAATAATATTTTCTCACGTTGCTTTTGATCTTTCCCCCAACTAACTTCAGATTGTGTCCCCTTGTTCTTGTGTTCACTTTCCTATTAAAAACACTTCCCTCCTGGACAGTTAGAACAATTAATCCATAGAACAGCTTGCCTCCGAAAGTTGTGAATGCTCCATTACTGGAAGTTTTAAAAATATTTTGGATAACTATTTCTCTGAAGTAGTGTAGGCTTTCCTGCCTAAGCTGGGGGTTGGACTAGAGGACCTCCAAGGTCCCTTCCAACTTCTATTATCCTGTTATTACTTTGTGGACACAGGGAAAATGGAGGTCTAGCAGGGTTGAAGCCAGAAATCAAAAACTGCTCTGGGGTTGTTGGTTGTGATGCACAACCTCTCAGCATTTAATAATAATAATTTAATAATAATAATTTATTAGATTTGTATGCCGCCCCTTTCCGAAGACTCGGGGCGGCTCACAACAACGATAAAAACAATATTATACTGGCTCAAATCTAATATTAAAAAAAACTAAAAACCCTATCAAAATTAAAAACCAAACAGCACATACATACCAAACATAAATTATAATAAGCCTGGGGGAAAGGTGTCTCAAATCCCCCATGCCTGGCGGTATAGGTGGGTCTTAAGTAGTTTACGGAAGACAAGGAGGGTGGGAGCAGTTCTAATCTCCGGGGGGAGTTGATTCCAGGGGGCCGGGGCCACCACAGAGAAGGCTCTTCCCCTGGGGTCCGCCAGACGACATTGTCGATAACTCCGTGGCATCTGCAGGTTCAAGCAACACACGGAAAGGCTCCCCTGCTTTACATAAAGACATTAAATTCTCTTCACCTGCTTCCTTTTGTCATATTTATGTATGAGCTCGGGAAGCCCGCCTACCATTTCATCCTACCTGAACTGCGCTCCCGAATCCGTCTTTCCTAATAAACGAAAAAGAATTATGTGAAATTAATTTAACCTTGCCCATAACAGCGGGGGATGGGGGGTGGTGATTTACGCCTGTCTCTTATTATTTTCTAGTTGTACTTAATGAAGATGGATAAGAGGGCTTGGCTTCTCTGCTGAGTTAATTTGCCAGCTTTTCAACTGAAGGTATTAAATAAGATGTATGGGAAATGTTGTTCGGATTTTTTCGCGCCCCCCCTCCCTCTTTGACAGCTCTGCTGTTCTTTCTCTGCATCGCATATCCAATTGTGTCTTCGTCTCTCTCTCTTTTTCCTTTTAAAAGTACAGTGATACCTCGTCTTGCAAACTTAATTGGTTCCGGGACGAGGTTCTTAAGGTGAAAAGTTTGTAAGACGAAACAATGTTTCCCATAGGAATCAATGGAAAAGCGATTAATGCGTGCAAGCCCAAAATTCACCCCTTTTGCCAGCCGAAGTGCCCATTTTTGTGCTGCTGGGATTCCCCTGAGGCTCCCCTCCATGGGAAACCCCACCTCCGGACTTCCGTTGCCAGCGAAGCGCCCGTTTTGCACTGCTGGGATTCACCTTCTGGGATTCCCCTGCAGCATCACAAAAACATGGAAGTCTGGAGGTGGGGTTTCCCATGGAGAGTAGCCTCAGGGGAATCCCAGCAGCGCAAAAACGGGTGCTTCGCTGGCAACGGAAGTCTGGAAGCAGGGCATCCAAGTGGCGGCGGTGGGTTTGTAAGGTGAAAATAGTTTGTAAGAAGAGGCAAAAAAATCTTAAACCCCGGGTTTGTATCTCGAAAGGTTTGTATGACGAGGGGTTTGTAAGACGAGGTATCACTGTACAGTGGTACCTCTGCCTAAGAACGCCTCTACTTAAGAACTTTTCTAGATATGAACCGGCTTCAAGATTTTTTTGCCTCTTCTTAAGAACCATTTTCTACTTAAGAACCCGAGCCTGGAAAAATTTCCCAGGAAATTTGAGAGTGGCACGAAGGCCAGGCCAGTTTCCTTTTTTTTTAAGCCTTAAAGTTTTGGATTTTTTTAAAATAATTTTTTTAAAATTAATTTTTAACAAATTTATATATCACACAACATAAAACAGTGCATAGTGAAATGTGCCCACCACCCAGACACACACACATTCCCCACCACCAAATCGGGGGTGTTTCTTGTATAGTCCACTTGACCCAAGAGGAATATATCTATTTACATATTATAGAGTGATTCCAATTTATTTCTTGTAGCTTGGTCTTGGATTCTGCTCGTCATATATCGTCTTACCTTGTCCCACCGTCCCATCAGTTGTCCCAACTCAGTTTCATTATCCGAATTTATCCTTTTATCCATAATTTCAAATTGAATAGAATAGAATATAATTTTTATTGGCCAAGTGTGATTGGACACACAAGGAATTTGTCTTGGTGCATATGCTCTCAACGTACATAAAATAAAATATACATTTGTCAAGAATCATGTGGTAAAACACTTAATGATTGTCATAGGGGTCAAATAAGCAATGAAGAAGCAATATTAATAAAAATCTTAGGATATAAGCAACAAGTTACAGTCATACAGTCAACATGGGAGGAAATGGGTGAAGGGAATGATGAGAAAAACTAGTAGAATAGAAGTGCAGATTTAGTAGAAAGTCTGACAGTGTTGAGGGAATTATTTGTTTAGTAGAGTGATGGCGTTCGGAAAAAACCTGTTCTTGTGTCTAGTTGTCTTGGTGTGGAGTTCTCTGTAGCGACGTTTTGAGGGTAGGAGTTGAAACAATTTGTGTCCAGGATGTGAGGGGTCAGTCAATATTTTACCCGCCCTCTTTTTGACTTGTGCAATACAGGTCCTCAATGGAAGGCAGGTTGGCAGCAATTGTTTTTTCTGCAGTTCTGATTCTCCTCTGAAGTCTGTGTCGGTCCTGTTGGGTTGCAGCACCAAACCAGACAGTTATAGAGGTGCAGATGACAGACTCAATGATTTCTCTGTAGAACTGAATCAGCAGCTCCTTGGGCAGTTTGAGCTTCCTGAGCTGGCGCAGAAAGAACATTCTTTGTTGTGCTTTTTTGATGATGTTTTTGATGTTAGGTGACCATTTTAGGTCTTGAGATATGATAGAACCTAGAAATTTGAAGGTCTCTACTGTTGATACTGTGTTGTCTAGTATTGTGAGAGGTGGAAGGGTAGAAGGGTTTCTCTTAAAGTCTACCACTATTTCTACGGTTTTGAGTGTATATGGTCCACCATGTACCTATACCAATTTTGCATTGTCCATTTTGTCGCATCCTTCCAACCCAAAACTATTACTGCCTGAGCGCTTTCTATTGCTGCTTTTTTTATTTCTCTAAATTCTCCCATCACATTGCTTTTTACTAGTACAGTACTGCCATTTCCTTAGTGATTGTCCATTGTATATTTAGCATTCTATTGATATCCTCTTTCACTTTTTGCCAAAATTCCTGCACTATCTTAGTTTTGGATTTTTTTGATTCCCACCTAATAGCAGTCTGAATATTCACCAGCCCAATAAGGATGGGTCTCTTTAGAATTTTTGCAAAAGAAAGCAATGCAGATATCAGACACAAGAGGCAAAGCATAAAGCCTGCAAGTTTGAAACAGTTCTGGGAGTTAAGAATTTACATGTCTTTATTAATTATTAGATGTTATTAGTGCATGACTAAGGAGCCGGGGAGCGTTCTTTTGAAGTAGTGTACCCAAATTAGCTCGCGAAATAAATAAATAAAACAAATTCATAATGTCTGCTCTAATGAATTTTTCTAAACACACAAATCGCACTTTATTAAGGCAGTCGATCTTTTAACTGTAAAAATATTATGACTGTGACGCTGGGGAAATCCGTTTAGAGTGATAAAACGTTTGGGACTCTTCCTTCCTTCCTTTGGACCCCAAGGAATGTAGGAAAGGAATTATTGAGAGAATCACAAGCGCCTGTCAGCCTGTCTATCCATCCATCCATCATTCAAAGAGCTGCTCAAATTCTGGGCCAGATGGAACCGAAATAGGTGGGCGAAGGAGAAGTTAGCAGAAGAAAGATTCAGTTTGATTGTGGATGGTGCAGATGAAGAACAAATCCAGAATAAGACCCCCGCTGCATCCTATGGAGAAAACAGTTGGGTGCAGTTGTGATATTGTGGAGTGTTTCATTCTAAGATTATCTTCCCCCTTCCATCAGAGAGTCCCATGTGACTCCAAAACTCAGTCTATGCATCATTTAACGCTTCCCAGTGCATTCTAGACACACAATTACATAACAAACTGCAGATGGTCCTATGGCCATTGTTCGTTTATTTATTCATTTAGCATACAACATTTCACCTAGATTAGCAAAGCACAATAAAACATAAACGTTTAAAAAGATCCATGTTCAAATGCTAACGTCAAGGTCATTGACCCACATTGGCCTGTTCTATATTGAAGTGAGTGATAGGATGTCTGTCGTGGTCCCCCCAAAACAATGCTCTGTCTGTCTGTCTGTCTGTCTGTCTGTCTATATCTGTCTGTCTGTCTGTCTGTCTGTCTGTCTATATCTATCTGTCTGTCTGTCTATCTATATCTGTCTGTCCATCTCTCTCTCTCTCTCTCTCTCTCTCTCTCTCTCTCTCTATCTCTATCTATCTATCTATCTATCTATCTATCTATCTATCTATCTATCTATCTATCTATCTATCTATCTATCTATCTATCTATCTATCATTGTGGTGGAGACTTGAGAAGATAGGCCCGAAGCATCCTCAACATTTGAAAAGCATTTTCTCCTCCAATAGACGTATGAAATGGAATGGAATGGAATAGCAGAGTTGGAAGGGACCTTGGAGATCTTCTAGTCCAACCCCCTGCTTAGGCAGGAAACCCTACACTACTTCAGACAGATGGTTATCCAACACCTTCTTAAAAACTTCCAGTGTTGGAGCATTCACAACTTCTGGAGGCAAGTTGTCCCACTGGTTAATTGTTCTAACTTTTAGGAAATTTCTTCTTAGTTCTAAGCTGCTTCTCTCCTTGATAAGTTTCCATGTTCTTTCTTGTTCTGCCTTCAGGTGCTTTGGAGAATAACTTCACTCCCTCTTCTTTGTGGCAACCCCTGAGATATTGGAAGACTGCTCTTGTGTCACCCCAAGTCCTTCTTTTCATTAAACTAGACCTACCCAATTCCAGCAACCATTCTTCATATATTTTGTAACACTGCTAGGTGATGGTGTTGATGATGTTCAGTTATTGACTATTCTATGGGCTTTTGGTTTCTGAAAGGAGAATTGTCTTGTCGGCATATCAAAGATAATTGATGTTTCTTCCCCCAATCTTTACCCCCAATCTTTATCCTTCAAAATCTAGTTTCCTCATGTCCATTCAGCACCTAATGTGAATCAAAGAGGGGGGGAGAAAGCAACCTGGTGGTACTCCTTCCTCTTATTTTAAACCAATCAGTGTCTCCATGTGATGCTTCCACAGTTAACATATTATGCGTTGCACTTACTGAATTGTGCAATGTTTCTCCCTTTAACATGTACACCGCTCAAAAAAAAATAAAGGGAACACTTTAGCAACACAATAGAACTCCAAGTAAATTAAACTTCTGTGAAATCAAACTGTCCACTTAGGAAGCAACACTGATTGACCATCAGTTTCACCTGCTGTTGTGCACATTCAACTTTGCACAGAACAAAATATTCAATGATAATACAGTGATACCTCGTCTTACAAACCCCTTGTCACACAAACTTTTCGAGATACAAACCCGGGGTTTAAGATTTTTTTGCCTCTTCTTCCAAACTATTTTCACCTTACAAACCCAAGCTGCCGCCATTGGGATGCCCCGTCTCCGGACTTCTGTTGCCAGTGAAGCGCCCGTTTTTGCACTGCTGTGATTCCCCTGAGGCTCCCCTCCATGGGAAACACCACCTCTGGACTTCCGTGTTTTTGCGATGCTGCAGGGGAATCCCAGCAGCGCAAAAACGGGCACTTCGCTGGCAACAGAAGTCCGGAGGTGGGGTTTCCCATGGAGAGGAGCCTCAGGGGAATCCCAGCAGCGCAAAAACGGGCGCTTCGGCTGGCAAAAGGGTTGAGTTTTGGGCTTGCACGCATTAATCGCTTTTCCATTGATTCCTATGGGAAACATTGTTTCGTCTTACAAGCTTTCCACCTTACAAACCTCGTCCCAGAACCAATTAAGTTCGTAATATGAGATATCACTGTATTTCATTCATTCAGATCTAGGATGTGTTATTAGAGTGTTCCCTTTATTTTATATATATATATATATTATCTTGGGAGATGGTTTTGCTTTCAAAGTAGGACCCCCCCCCCCCAAAAAAAAATAATTCAGCCCAATCTCAACTTCCCGTATAATCCCGGTAGGCGGTAGGGAAAGCAAGTAGGATGCTTGGCTGCATAGCTAGAGGTATAACAAGCAGGAAGAGGGAGATTATGATCCCGCTATATAGAATGCTGGTGAGACCACATTTGGAATACTGTGTTCAGTTCTGGAGACCTCACCTACAAAAAGATATTGACAAAATTGAACGGGTCCAAAGACGGGCTACAAGAATGGTGGAAGGCCTTAAGCATTAAACGTATCAGGAAAGACTTAATGAACTCAATCTGTATAGTCTGGAGGACAGAAGGAAAAGGGGGGACATGATCGAAACATTTAAATATGTCAAAGGGTGAAATAAGGTCCAGGAGGGAAGTGTTTTTAATAGGAAAGTGAACACAAGAACAAGGGGACACAATCTGAAGTTAGTTGGGGGAAAGATCAAGAGCAACATGAGAAAATATTATTTTACTGAAAGAGTAGTAGATCCTTGGAACAAACTTCCAGCAGACGTGGTAGATAAATCCACAGTAACTGAATTTAAACATGCCTGGGATAAACATATATCCATCCTAATGTAAAATACAGAAAATAGTATAAGGGCAGACTCGATGGGCCATGAGGTCTTTTTCTGCCGTCAGACTTCTATGTTTCTATCCCAGGTGGCAACTGCACATTCCTGACGTAGCTCGCTGGATATGTTAACAATTCCTGTGTGCTCTTTTTAAGACATGGGCATGATCCACTGGCAAACTCTTTGAGTCTCAAAGCTGCAATCTGGGCTTAGACCACAAATCCCTAGCTGACCCACCATCAATGGTCCAGAAGACCTCATAGACACTCTCCCGAAATAGGCTCCTTTCCAGAAACCACTTTTGCTTTTAACTCATCCCTCCTTTTATTCTTATTCCCACATCACCTCTCCCATTAGATATGTTTTTGTGCTTTTTTTAACTCTATGGCGCAGAAGCCTTAGAGTATATCGGTATTTATATGAGGTGCATAAACGCCTATTTTCTTTTCCTTTCCTGTTGCTTAAAAGCCTGTATTATATGCTAAGTTTTTTTTAAATTTATTTTTTTGGTGGCGGTTCTTATTTAAAAATGAGACTTAAGAAGCGGAAGACATCATCAAATGCAAATGTATACCATGCAATGTTTCTTTCCCCCCTTTATGTATATTTTTATCTTGGGAAATAGTAGCATAAAATTAGGATAGCAGAGGGAATATTAGTGCTGTGGCTGGTGTATAGGTTCTGTCTGCATAAGCCTGCTATGCTCTTTGTCAGCCCAAATGCTTCTCTTAGAGATAGAGATGTTCAGTTAAAAGAAACTGGCTTGGAAAATTGAAAGACATTTTATTTTGGGAAAGTAATAATTAATGAGCACTTCTTTTCTGCACCCATATACAGTGGTACCTCTACCTAAGAACGCCTCTACTTAAGACCTTTTCTAGATAAGAACCGTGTGTTCAAGATTTTTTGGCCTCTTCTTAAGAACCATTTTCTACTTAAGAACCTGAGCCCGGAAAATTTTCCAGGAAATTTGAGAGCGGCATGAAGGCCTGGCAACTTTCCTGCCATTCCCCCTTTAATCCTGGCCATCTTGGGCTTTTCTGGGCTGCCAGAGGAGTCTTTCAGTGGCGCTTAAGGAGGGTTTGGCAGTCCAGAGCGAACAAAGCATTTTCCTTTCTCTGGGCGTTTGGAGAGGGAATAAACCTCTGCCAGCACCCAGAAAAAAGAATTCCTCATGCTTAGCCACTCATGCCTTCTGGCAACTCTGCGTACCCTAGCATCAAGAAGAGGCTCCTCTTCTCCTGAGTCACTCATGTTCATCTCGAGAGGTGCAGAAGGCCCTGGTTGGCTTTCAGTCTCTGATACCACATCCTCTCTGACCTCCTTGCTATCAGACTCGGGTGCCAAGTACATGGGCCTAGGGTACCAGGCCACAACCGTCTCTCAATCTTCAGGATCTGTCATTCTGTTATTCTCTTAATGTATACTTCAATAATTCAGATTGATACTTAGTACTTAGATGGCATTAGAGTTTAGATTTCTAGCACTGCCTAATTTTGGGCCAGTGGAACCGACTTGACTAAGGCATGACTTGGTTCACACATTGTGTTAAGACTCATTTATTGATTTATTTATTAAATTTATATGCTGCGCACATCACCGATAAAGGCATTTTAGCTGACTTGCAAAATGCTAAACTATGCTCGTTGAATATATTGCCGTGTGCTAAGCTGGATATTTAGTCATTATTTGCATTCCACCTTTATTCTTTTAATGTAAACAATGCAAAGCAGCGAATCTATCTAATGCTCATCCTTTCTTCTATTTTCTCAACACTAACAACTCTGTGAAATGAGGGAGAGTGACTGGCCCTAAGTCACTGGACTGGCTTTAATGGCTAAGGCAGGACTAGAATTCCTTGTCTCCTGGCTATCTATCTATCTATCTATCTATCTATCTATCTATCTATCTATCTATCTATCTATCCATCCATCTATCATCTATCCATCCATCCATCCATCCATCCATCCATCCATCCATCCATCCATCAATTTATTAGATTTCTATGCCGCACTTCTCATAGCGACTCAGGCCGGCGTACAATATTATAAGTGTATTATATATGCTGCAACGTTCTGTCAATGACTACTTCAGCTTCAATCGCAACAACACAAGAGCACGCAACAGATTCAAACTTAATATCAACTGCTCCAAACCTGACTGTAAAAAATATGACTTCAGCAACCGAGTTGTCGAAGCGTGGAACTCATTGCCGGACTCAGTAGTGTCAACCCCTAACCCCCAACATTTTCCCCTTAGACTATCCACGATTGACCTCTCCAGGTTCCTTAGAGGTCAGTAAGGGGCGTGCATAAGTGCACCAGTGTGCCTTCCGTCCCCTGTCCAATTGTCTCTCCTTATCTCATTTACCTTTTCTTCCTTTCAAATACGTTCACCTATACTTTTATATCTTTTCTTCTATTCTTTTCTTTATTTATATTATTACATATCTATTCTCTTCAATGTGTATTATGTATTGGACAAAATAAATAAATAAATAAATAAATACAACAATACATAAAAGAAACTTAATTTACTTTAAAAGACTAATATAGATTGCTAAAAGTGTTAAAACCCCATCATATACAGACATACACACTCATCTGATTCAATCATTCATAATATTGGCCATCGTTCACGGCCCAAAGCCACCCAGCCAGCTTTTAAGGCAGGACCAGAACTCCAAAGACTCCCAGTTTCTAGCCTGGTCCAAGAAATTACTTCTTGGAACCACCACAACGATTGGTTTCACTTTTTTCAAAATGGAAAAGTCTGCTTTCTAGAGTACAGTGGCTAAATTTCCAGGGCTTTTAAAGCACAAGCCATGGGGTAGTTAGTAGTGGTGCATGAACCCAACCACAGTTGCTTCCTCTTTGAATTTCTCCCTTCCTGTACTTCTCCCTTCTTCATTTAACCTAAATTAATGGCACATTCTCTTCCTGTTTCCATGTATACCCGTCCTGTTCCCTGCCATTTCATTCTTGCTCTCTTTCCTTCTTGCCAGCAGAACAATAAAGGTCTCATTAGGACTTGGTAGGTTGAATCAACCAGTTCAAGAATCTGCACGAATTTAGTCTGTGTACAAGCCAGGAGAAAAAAAAATGTGTAACCCTCCCACCCCCTTCCACCTCTTTCATAGACTAGCCCAGCAATGAAAGGGGCAATGTATAATAGCCCTATTAAAAGACAGCACTCTGGCAGGAGGTCTTGGCTCCCACCGAGTCTTTGCAATGAAATTTTGGAAGATGCCAGCTTGTTGCTCTTTCCCTACATCCCTCAGAAAGGGACAATGGTTGAGCTCAGGAGGAGACCTCCCAGATGGAGATATAAGAACCTGAGAAATAGTTGGAGGAACGCATCCTCCTCGCTCATAGTGAAACATGTGATTTGGTTGGCCATCTGTTGACCCTCAATGACCCTATTGACCTGTTTGGAGGGTAGTATGGGTTGGGAGGACTTGTCCTCTTCATAGCCTTGGGGTAGGAGGGAAGACCTCATTGGTGGTACCCATGGCACACGCATACATTGAGTTGTCCATACATTTCTTGTTGTGCATGAAAGACCTGAAAGAAAAATAGATAGATAGATAGATAGATAGATAGATAGATAGATAGATAGATAGATAGTTAGATAGATGATAGATAATATATAGATATAGATACAAATATAGATATAGATATATAGGTCAGTCTCATGTCTGGCATATAATAAACTGAACAATGACGTGTTTCTACTATATTTTGGTTTGGGGATATTTATGCTAAAGGCTAGCTGATGTGTAACCATTTGATAGGAACATAAATTGTCATTTTATTGCCGAGTTCACCCTGCTCACTAAACCTTGATTTATAGGTGCCTGAGATAGCTCTGTATTTACAGGCTCTTGAGTTACCTTACACGCCGGCTTGCATCCTGGGTCACACTGTGACAAAATAGGCCCATATAAGCAAACCAACGGGCAGTGTTTGAATTCGGCCGCACCTTGGGCAATAAACCGTGTTTTAAAAATTTACTTTTTTCATAACCAAAGTTTTGTTTAGCTCGAGGAGTTAAAAGTACCGATTGCAATGCAGATCTCAGTTTCATTCAATCTCCCAGAATTAAAGGGTGTAACTGGCGGCCCCCTTTTTTCTTAGGGAGATCTTGTGAAAGTGTGGCGTTGAGAAACAAATGGGGCTGTAGATTATACAGTTAGTCCTCGACTTGCAACAGCTGCACGAACCCCAGCGACCAGTTAGGTCCCACAGAGTGGGCCTTCTCCGGGTCCCGTCAACTAAACAATGTCATTTGGCGGGACCCAGGGGAAGAGCCTTCTCTGTAGCGGCCCCGGCTGGGTTTGTAAGTGGAAAATGGTTCTTGAGAAGAGGAAAAAAAATCTTGTACACCCGGTTTTTATCTAGAAAAATTCGTAAGTAGGTAGAGGTACCACTCTACTCTGATGACGTTAGTAGAGAACTGACAAAAGCTTAGGAATTTTAGTAGTTTTTAATTCTTTTGAAAATGAAATTGTTCTTTCCTTGAACCTCACCGTAGCTTTTCTGCTTTCTTTCAGTCGAAGAGGGCGAAACATCAGACTTTACGCTGAACTGGGACTCGACTGTAACCCAATCAGGTAAGCGCAATAAATTTGCTCAGCACAAAATACATTTTGGTCTTTACTCTCAAACCCGGCCATTGTAACGTGGTGATTGGTTCCATATGGCGAATAAACCCCCAAGGCTAATATTGTTCTATTCTCTGGGGAGCGAGTGCGCTGTACCAAGTGATGACTCTTCCGCGCAGAACAGCTCCAAAGATTTGGGTTGTTATTTTTTGCAATGGGCATCATGGCACTTTCATTCTGAGGTAATTATACAATGAGGGGTGTGAATGAGATTTCACCTTCTCTTTACTCCTGTGAATTTGATGCTATAATATTTTGTGCTATCCCACCACATTGGTTTTCCTTTCTTTTTTCCTTTTCCTTTTCCCCTTTCCCCTTTCCTCTCTCCTCTCCTTTCTTCTGCTCTTCCCTCCCTCCCTATTCTTCCCCCTTCCTTCCTCCTTCCCTTCCCCCCTTCCTTCTTCCCAACCTTCCTTCCTTCCTTCCATCCTTCCTTCCATCCTTTCCTTCCTTCCTTTCCTGCCTTCCTTCCTTTCCTTCCTTCCTTCCTTCCTTCCATCCTTCCTTCCTTCCATCCTTTCCTTCCTTCCTTTCCTTCCTTCCTTCCTTCCTTCCATCCTTCCTTCCATCCTTCCTTCCTTCCTTCCATCCTTCCTTCCTTCCTTTCCTTCCTTCCATCCTTCCTTCCTTCCTTCCTTCCTTCCTTCCTTCCATCCTTTCCTTCCTTTCCTTCCTTCCTTCCTTCCTTCCATCCTTCCTTCCTTCCATCCTTCCTTCCTTCCATCCTTCCTTCCTTCCTTTCCTTCCTTCCATCCTTCCTTCCTTCCTTCCTTCCATCCTTTCCTTCCTTTCCTTCCTTCCTTCCATCCTTCCTTCCTTCCATCCTTCCTTCCTTCCTTTCCTTCCTTCCATCCTTCCTTCCTTCCATCCTTTCCTTCCTTCCATCCTTTCCTTCCTTCCTTCCATCCTTCCTTCCATCCTTCCTTCCTTCCTTCCATCCTTCCTTCCTTCCTTCCTTCCATCCATCCATCCTTCCTTCCTTCCTTTCCTTCCTTCCATCCTTCCTTTCCTTCCTTCCATCCTTCCTTTCTTCCATCCTTCCTTCCTTCCACCCTTCCTTCCTTCCATCCATCCATCCTTCCTTCCTTCCTTCCTTTCCTTCCATCCTTCCTTCCTTCCTTCCTTTTCTTCCTTTTCTTCCTTCCATCCTTCCCTCCCCTTCCTTTCCCTCCCCTCCCCTCCCATTCCCCTGAAAAGAGAAAGGTGGTTACTCCATCTTTTATTGAAGTTCCACATCACTTGACTGGTTCTAATGCAAACAGGAAGATCATAAAGGAACATAATGAAAGTTCCGCCCAAGGGAACCACGGGGCTGGTTTTGGTGACTCTCTGTAGCCATGGAGACTTTCCACACACATAATATAGTCGGTTGTGCATTATGGCTTTTTAATGGTTTTGTTCTCCATCCTCCAGCTTCCCATCTTATTCTACTCAAAAGTCTCATGTATGATGTTTACCTTCCAGATAGGAGAATATGTGCTTAACATCTGTTTGTTTGTTTGGGAAAGTGACATCCTATCACTCAAAATCAGTTTATAAAATAATTAAATGGCATCCAACGAGTGGGGAGTTATCCAACTGACCCTGGGGATGCTGCTGTGGTTGTGAAACCTGGTCATAAATCATTTTTTTTCAGTGGCATCATAACTTTGAACTTTACAAATGGTTGTAAATCAGGGACTATCTTATATTCTCTTTTCGTTGGCGGTTCCCCCCCCCCCCCCCTTTGTATTGGCTGCATAGCTAGAGGTATAACAAGCAGGAAGAGGGAGATTGTGATCCCCTTATATAGAGCGCTGGTGAGACCACATTTGGAATACTGTGTTCAGTTCTGGAGACCTCACCTACAAAAAGATATTGACAAAATTGAACGGGTCCAAAGACGGGCTATAAGAGTGATGGAAGGTCTTAAGCATAAAACGTATCGGGAAAGACTTAATGAACTCAATCTGTATAGTCTGGAGGACAGAAGGAAAAGGGGGGGACAGGATCGAAACACTTAAATATGTCAAAGGGTTAAATAAGGTCCAGGAGGAAAGTGTTTCTAATAGGAAAGTGGACACAAGAACAAGGGGACACAATCTGAAGTTAGTTCGGGGAAAGATCAAAAGCAACGTGAGAAAATATTATTTTACTGAAAGAGTAGTAGATCCTTGGAACAAACTTCCAGCAGACGTAGTTGGTAAATCCACAGTCACTGAATTTAAACATGCCTGGGATAAATACATATCCATCCTAAGATAAAATACAGGAAATAGTATAAGGGCAGACTAGATGGACCATGAGGTCTTTTTCTGCCGTCAGTCTTCTATGTTTCTATGTTATGAACCATGAGGGAAAGGATTGCCTTTTTTTGGTTTTACCTTAAAAAAAAAAAAAAATAGCACCGTGTACTAAAAGACAAGACTCAAGCTTTGCTTTTCATCTCATGTTCCAAGGCCCCCAGAGGGACATTGTCTTTTGCCTGTAAGAGATTACTTCCTCTGACTGGATTTGAGTTCATATCTGGGCAAACCCAACCAGAAAGCGGAATTCTTTTCTTTCCAACGGTTAAGCTGCTAGCTGAAGTGACAGGGAGCCTCTTGGGATTCAGGGTTCTGTTTGAGACTGACATCCCGTGGCTGCCTCACCTTAAGGACATGGAGAAGTTAAAAAAAATATGAAATAATTAAGTTCTTCCGGAGACGGTTATTTTTCAGAGCCCGCAGCTGCCTTCCGTACGGTGGTGCTTTAAGCGGGCTTGCATCTGTCATGGAAACAGACGTCGCATAAATCGGTTTTAATGTCCCCGATGATGTGGTTCTGGAGGTGTCCTCCACCTGCTGAGAGACGGAGAGCAAACGAGACTGGCATCTGGCGTCTTTTCTTGACGTCTTTCCTGGATTCCGTTTGTTCATGGACAACAGCAAGCCCTACCGCGAGGAAGTTTATTTCCAGAAAAGGTGGCTATGGGTGGCGCTGCAATAATTTCATACATGGAGGTATCCTCCGTAGACATGTCATTCATCCGCAAAATGAGTATAGTCTTGCGAGGGGCTCTGGAAATTATTTGCAAGAGAGTCTGGGAAAGGGTGCAGAGGAAAGCAACAAAGAGGATTCGGGGGGCTGGAAGCTAAAACAAATGAATGTTTTTTATAATGAAAACAATGTTCTTTATAATGAAAATTCACTTAAACCAAGCCCTCTTTTGGTATAGCCAAGAGCACTCGTCTCCAAACAAACTGGTAATTTGTACAAGTCCCTTAGCAGTTCTGTGATACTTAGCTTGCAGCTGTGAGGCAATTCACAGTCCTTCTTCTTTCACAAAGTGAAACACACTTTGCTCTGGTTTAGTTTCAAAGCGGGGAAAAAGCAACACACCAAGGTCGAAGTCAGCAAGGCAGGCACGAAACACAAGGATCAGATAATCCTCCACAATGGCCAAACCCACAGGCTGCTCTTTATAGCAGCCTCACTAATGACCGCAGCCCCACCCAACCACAGGTGGCCTTATTTTCTTTGATAATAATCTCTCAGTTGTTGCTGCCTATGCATCGCTCTCCGCATGCGTGGCTGTATCATTAACTCTTGTTCTGAATCCAAGAAGGAGCTAGATAATTGATCTCCTTCTGAGCTGTCTGCCACACTCTTCTCCTCCCTGTCACTCATGTCTTCTTGGTCAGAGGAGCCTTCATCAGCAGATTCCACCGGGGGGCAAAACAGGCCTGCAGCATGTGGATGTCTCCCCCACGTCCACAGTCCTTGGGGCAGGAGCTGGGCCAGAGCTAACCACAAGAAAAAGTATGCACTGTAAATAATTATAAAGTAGGGGAAAATACATTAAGCATTTCTCAAACTTGCTGACTTTCAGACGTGTGGATTTCAACTTCCAGAATTCCCCAACTGGCCATGGTTGTTGTGGTTCAGCTTGAGGCAGATCAAAGACCAGCTGCGTCTCTGCTGGCTCCATGCCCGGAGGAGGCTGACAGCGCAGAGGAGGGGGCTGAGCAGTCGGACGGGGGAGGGTCCAGTCAGGAATGTGACGAGGAAGAACAGCATGGGAGCCCCGGGGAGGGGCTCTCCCCTGCCAGTAGCTTGGAGTCATTAGGTGATAAGGCACAAGCTGTCATTGACATGTGACAGAGACGTTTAGATCAAAGGAAGGGGCAATTGAGGAAATATTATCAGCATTGAATAAGGAACACCAGGGCTTGGGTGTGGTCCTCATTAGCAGGGAAGGGTTTATAAGGCAGGCAAGCTCTTGAAGCCATGTGGAGTGTTATCAGTGTGGAGTTCCTGTAACCTGCATTGTTTCTCGGCGTCTCTGTTCCTGGCTTGTGGCCCAGCAGTCTCGAAGAACCGTGGGAGGTGTATGTTTGTTATCTACAGCCTCGTCTTGGCAGCAAGAATCCTATATTGATGTATGGACAATTGCCTTCGTGGATATATTTGGAGTTCCAGTGTTTTCCTGCTTTGTAAGGACATTTTCTGTTAGCTTCGTTTGCCTTGAACATTATAAAACTGTATTTGAATTTTACCGGTGTGTCTGGCTTATCTTTTTGGGTTGGTCATAGCTTCCGGAGTGACCCAGACAGAACAATGGTGGATGGGGGAATTATGGGAAATGAAATCCACACATCTTAAAGTCCTCAAGATTGAGAATCATCGGTGTAGACAGCTAAGGTATACACTAGAAAAAAGAAGGGATCGTCCTGAGACGTAAGGGTGTTTTTTCCCCCCCTTACTTGAATGAGTTTACTTTAGGAGTTCACTGTGGGAATTTGTTCACTTCCGTTGCCTGCTTTGAACATTTCTCTGTAGATGAAATCTGGAGGGAAATAGTCCTTCCTGGCATCAGAACTCCAGGAAAAAAAAAGAGGCAATCAGGGAAATGAGACATCAGCAAGAAAATGTATTTGGTGGGTGAAAGTAAAGACTTATAGAAACATAGAAACATCGAAGTCTGACGGCAGAAAAAGACCTCCTGGTCCATCTAGTCTGCCCTTATACTATTTTCTGTATTTTATCTTAGGATGGATATATGTTTATCCCAGGCATGTTTAAATTCAGTTACTGTGGATTTATCTACAACGTCTGCTGGAAGTTTGTTCCAAGGATCTACTACTCTTTCAGTAAAATAATATTTTCTCATGTTGCTTTTGATCTTTCCCCCAACTAACTTCAGATTGTGTCCCCTTGTTCTTGTGTTCACTTTCCTATTAAAAACACTTCCCTCCTGGACCTTATTTAACCCTTTAACATATTTAAATGTTTCGATCATGTCCCCCCTTTTCCTTCTGTCCTCCAAATACACAGATGGAGTTCATTAAGTCTTTCCTGATTACGTTTTATGCTTAAGACCTTCCACCATTCTTGTAGCCCGTCTTTGGACCCGTTCAATTTTGTCAATATCTTTTTGTAGGTGAGGTCTCCAGAACTGAACACAGTATTCCAAATGTGGTCTCACCAGCGCTCTATATAAGGGGATCATAATCTCCCTCTTCCTGCTTGTTATACCTCTATCTTTGCATAATTTCTTCTTACTCACCGCGATTCATTTTAGAACCAAGTTCTCAAATGTGGCTTTTTCCTCGCTTAATTTGCAACATCTCCAGTGCCCAAGTTGATTAGATTAGATTAGATTTATTGGATTTATATGCCGCCCCTCTCCGCAAACTGGGGGCGGCTCACAACAATAATAAAAAACAGTACATAATAACAAATCCAATGCCCACCAATCTAATTATAATTTAAAATTAGTAATTTCATAAAACAATCCCAATATATATAAAAAACAGGCACACAGTCAATCAATCAAACGGCAAAACAACATGGGCAAGGGGGAGATGTTTTAGTTCCCCCATGCCTGACGGCAGAGGTGGGTCTTAAGGAGTTTACGAAAGGCAGGGAGGGTGGGGGCAGTCCTAATCTCAGGGGGGAGCTGGTTTCAGAGGGTTGGGCCCCCCACAGAGAAGGCTCTTCCCCTGGGTCCCGCCAGACGACATTGTTTAGTCGACGGTACCCGGAGAAGGCCGACTCTGTGGGACCTAACTGGTCGCTGGGATTCGTGCGGCAGAAGGCGGTCCCGAAGATATTCTGGTCCGGTGCCATGAAGGGCTTTATAGGTCATAACCAACACTTTGAATTGTGACCGGAAACTGATCGGCAACCAATGCAGACTGCGGAGTGTTGGAGTGATATGGGCATGCTTAGAGAAGCCTATGATTGCTCTCGCGGCTGCATTCTGCATGATCTGAAGTTTCCGAACACTTTTCAAAGGTAGCCCCATGTAGAGAGCGTTACAGTAGTCGAGCCTCGAGGTGATGAGGGCATGAATGACTGTGAGCAGTGAGTCCCGGTCCAACTTCAGAACTTAAGGTTCAAGACACAGATTTGGGCCTGAAAAAAACACGTGTAAGGTTGTAGTTTGTTTTTCATGTGCCAGAGGAATCCGCACGAATCCCAGCGACCAGTTAGGTCCCACAGAGTTGGCCTTCTCTGGGTCCCGTCGACTAAACAATGTCATTTGGCGGGACCCAGGGGAAGAGCCTTCTCTGTGGCGGCCCTGACCCTTCGGTACCAACTCCCCCCAGAGATCAGAATTGCCCCCACCCTCCTTGCCTTTCGCAAGCTCCTTAAAACCCACCTCTGTCGTCAGGCATGGGGGAACTGAGATATGCCCTTCCCCCTAGGCCTATACAATTTATGCATGGTATGTTTGTGTGTATGTTTGGTCTTTTTTAAATTAGGGTTTTTTAATTTTTTAAATATTAGATTTGTTATATGTTGTTTCACTATTGTTGTTAGCCACCCCGAGTCTGCGGAGAGGGGCGGCATACAAATCTAATTAATAAATAAAATAAAATAAATGATGATGATGATGAAGAAGAAGAAAATAATCTGATCTTTATCTATAGACCTGTTGGGTGGGTTTCAAAATGTGGACCGCCTTGAGTGTTTAGACTCCGTGGAAAAGCGGTATATAGGGAGGAAGGGAGAGAGGGAGGGAGGGAGAGAGAGAGATAGGGAGGGAAGAAGGGAGAGAGGGGGAGAGGGATGGGAGGGAGGGAGAGAGGGAGGGAGAGGGAGAGAGAGATAGGGAGGGAGGGAGAGGGGGGAGAGAAATAGGGAGGGGAGGGAGAGAGAGGGGGGAAAGGGAGGGTGAGAGGGAGGGAAGGGAGAGAGAGAGATAGGGAGGAAGGGAGAGAGGGAGGGAGGGAGAGGGAGAGAGAGGGAGGGAGGGAAGAAGGGAGAGAGGGGGGAGAGGGATGGGAGGGAGGGAGAGAGGGAGGGAGAGGGAGAGAGAGATAGGGAGGGAGGGAGAGGGGGAGAGAAATAGGGAGGGAGGGAGAGAGAGGGGGAAAGAGAGGGTGAGAGGGAGGGAAGGGAGAGAGAGAGAGGGAGGGAGAGGGAGAGAGAGATAGGGAGAAAGAGAGAGAGATAGGGAGGGAGGGAGAGGGAGAGAGAGAGAGGGTAAAAGGGAGAGAGAGAGAGGAGATGGAGAGAGGGTGAGAGGGAGGGAAGGGGAGGGAGAGATAGGGAGGAATGGAGGGAGGGAGAGAGAGATAGGGAGGGAAGGAGGGAGAGAGAGGGTGAGAGGGAGGGAAGGGAGAGAGATAGGGAGGAAGGGAGAGAGGGAGGGAGGGAGAGGGAGAGAGAGATAGGGAGGGAGGAAGGGAGAGAGGGAGGGAGAGGGAGAGGGAGAGAGAGATAGGGAGGGAGGGAGAGGGGGAAAGAGAGGGTGAGAGGGAGGGAAGGGAGAGAGAGAGAGGGAGGGAGAGGGAGAAAGAGGGAGGGTGAGAGGGAGGGAAGGGGAGGGAGATAGAGATAGGGAGGAGAGAGAGATAGGGAGGGAGGGAGAGGGAGAGAGAGAGAGAGAAATAGGGAGGGAGGGAGAGAGAGAGGGGGGAAGAGGGAGATGGATCTCCACAAAAAAAGTATGTGAACTAAATGAAGGTTAATTAGGAGGCCTCCCAAATAGCTAATGCTTCATCAGCACCAGAACAGCATGTAAATAAATTTAATTTCTCTTTCCCCCACCAATTGAACTCTTCTCAAGTTTAATTACAACAGCATCCTTTTTTCTCTTCTCCCCAACATATTTTCATTAGTGGAAGACCGTGGCTATTAGCTCTGTCTGGAAGGAACGGCATTATGAGCAGTCGTTTCTCCCTACCTTGTGCTGGGTCTCCTCTGAGAACGAGAAGACTCCAGGAACTTTACTTCATAGACCAGAGGCCCAATTAAGGATCTTTGGAAGGAAATATGAGAAGCAGGGAGCACCCAGGCAAATAAAAACATCACTAATGAAAATTCTGGCGAGATCCCTATTAATTGTTTCAAGTGTTTCCCTTTTGGGTCTCTGTGTGTTTTCAGTGTTGCTCAGTTAATACTTGGCTGCGTTCACCCTTCAAGACCTTGGCCCAGCTATAGGAGGGTCTAACCTTTTTGCCTCGGGTGTCAAAATAGTGCATATGCATGCTATTGCACACGTGCGCATGCTCACACCCACATTGAGTGCTCCCCATGTGCCCCCACATTTCCTGACTTCTGGTGGGCCCGGTAGGAAACAGTAGGAAACCCTGTGATGATGTCAATGATGTGGCAGTTCTGTTGTGTTTAACAGGGATGGGTGTGGGAAAGACAAATTACTTCCCCTCTCGGCTCCCACAAGTGGAAGAGAAAAGAGGTTAAGTTTGGTCTGAAAACTTGGAAAATCAGGGCGATTTAATTTTGCGGATGAGATAAAATAGGCATAGGGGCCAATACTGTAGAGATGATAGATAGATAGATAGATAGATAGATAGATAGATAGATAGATAGATAGATAGATAGGCAGGCAGGCAGGCAGGCAGGCAGGCAGGCAGGCAGGCAGATAGACAGATAGACAGACAGATAGATAGAGACAGATCGATAGATGGATGGGTGGATGGATGATAGACGATAGATAGATAGATAGATAGAGTAGGTAGACAAGTAGATAGATATTGATGATAGATGTTTGAGAGATAGATAGATAGATAGATAGATAGATAGATAGATAGATAGATGATAGATAATAGATAGATAGATAATAGATAGATAGATAGATAGATAGATAGATAGATAGATAGATAGATAGATAGATAGATAGATAGATAGATGATAGATGGATGGATGAATAGATGGATGAATGGATGATAGTAGATGGTTGGAAGATATATAAATATAGATAGATAGATAGATAGATAGATAGATAGATAGATAGATAGATAGATAATTGATAGATGGATGGATGAATAGATGGGTGAATGGATGATAGTAGATGGTTGGAAGATAAATAGATAGATAGATAGATAGATAGATAGATAGATAGATAGATAGATAGATAGATTCCTGGCAACCGCCTAAACAAGTCCTAGCAGTTTTCTTGGTAAGATTTTGAAAATGGTTTGCCACTGCCTCCTTCCTAGGGCAGAAATAGAGTGACTGGCCCAAGATTATACACTGGCTTTTGGCCAAAGGCAGGACTACAACTCACAACACCTAGCTACTAGCCTGGTACCTTAATCACCACACTAAACTGGCTACATGGTTTCAAAACCCCAATCTGTTGCTTGACATGATGCGGGGGCAAAAAATGTTACATGTGCGAATTCTATTGCGGGTGTGTTTTAAAATAATAATAATAATAATAATAATAATAATAATAATAATAATAATAATAATATAGGTCTCTCAAATAGAAGTTGTTGGAATTTGTCTGCATCCTTGCATCGCTTCAGAGATGCTCATATATATCTTGGCTCAACTTCAAGGTAACAAATTAAACATAAATTGACCCCCAATGAGGGACCGAGAGTTAAGTTTAATACCTCCTTGCAATTTTCACTTGCCTACAATACCTCTGTCTGTGACATACATAATTCCTTCATAACAAGTGCTTTTCCAGAAGATGTATACTGCTGACAGTTAATATAGAATTATTGCCCCTGAATGCATTTCTGTAATTACTTCCCAGATCTGTCTTTGTGTTTAGAAGGCATTTCACTTTAGTAATATAAGTGTTTAGGGAGAATAGAAGTAATAATTGCAAGCAGACTCTCTCCTTTTTTTTTTGCCTCCTTCTTTCTTCCAGAAAAATATATACGATATATGTAAAACATATTAAAAGCTAATGCTTTTAAAGTTGTTTACAGTGGATGTGAAATTTACTCGATGCCTATACATCCTGATGGTTTTTGTGTGGCAATATCTTTGTGAAAAGGGAAAAGGTAGCAATATAGATAACAACAGAACACTGCTATTTCCGAAGCAATAAAGTACAGGGAAAGAAACAGCTGATTAAAAATGACATGTTACCTAATTGTTGGAAATGTAAAAATGCAAGGGACATTCTACCACATGTGGTGGACATTTCCCAATGCAAAAAAATATTGGGGGGAAATTTAAAAAGTGGATAGAGGAGATAACACAACAGAAAATTGAGATGGGACCAGAACTATTTCTTCTAGGAATAATAAAAGAAAACATGAGAGAGGAAATTTATATATTATTCGACATATAATTACCACAGCGAGAATCACATTTGTCCAAAACTGGAAGAAAGAAAAAATACCCTTGAACACAATGTTGTTTTTAAAAAAAAGGTGCACATAGATGAATAAATTAACAATAGAATTGAGAGAGAGAAAGAGAAAACAATGTATTATAAAATAAATGGTATAATTGGCTTGAAAGGGAAAGTAAAGTTAATGTGTAAAGTAATATAAAATGATGCGTCAAAATAAATGTAAATGTAAAATATAAATAGATAATAATAATAATAATAATAATAATAATAATAATAATAATAATAATAATTTATTAGATTTGTATGCCGCCCCTCTCCGAAGACTTGGGGCGGTTCACAACAATAATCAAGACAATATAACATTGCAACAAATCTAATATTAAAAGAGAACAATATATAAAACCCCAACAATTAAAAACGATGTAACACATACATACCAAAAACATAAAATATAAAAGCCTAGGGCAGGTGTCTCAGTTTCCCCATGCCTGGTGATATAGGTGGGTCTTGAGTAATTTACAAAAGACAAGGAGGGTGGGGGCCGTTCTAATCTCCGGGGGGAGTTGATTCCAGAGGGCCGGGGCTGCCACAGAGAAGGCTCTTCCCCTGGGGCCCGCCAAATGACATTGTTTGGTCAACGGGACCCGGGGAAGGCCAACTTTGTGGGACCTTATCGGCCACTAGGATTCATGCGGTAGAAGGCAGTTCCGGAGGTATTCTGGTCCACTGCCATGTAGGGCTTTAAAGGTCATTACCAACACTTTGAATTGTGACCAGAAACTGATCGGCAGCCAGATGTAAAGTAACATACAATAAGTATAAAACTGTAGATAGAAATAAGCATGCTTACAGTTAAAAATAATAGCCTTAGAGGTGGAAAATGTAGAATGTGGAAGATATTTCCGATAGCAGCAAGCTGTATTAGTGAAATTATATTTTGTCTTTTTAATGTGAAAAAAACTCAATAAAAAACCACCTCATTTTTTAAAAAGAAAATGACATGTTACCGGTGGTGAAAACAAAGAAACTTAATATGATGGTTCCTGTAGGAGATTTCAGCAGTAATGGAAAATAAAGTGACTCGCGGTTTGAGTGACATATAAAAATTAGCGAGCTTTAATAAGCCTTGCTACTTGTTCAACTAAGTATTCTCAGAACTGGAAGACAGCAGAGTTGAGGGAAGAATAGATGTGCGTATCTTGGGAGCGCAGATATCTCTAATCTAATTCAAAGAAAATATATGTATATTCCAGAAGTAGACATCCTAAACCCTGCAGACTGGATTCAACCTTTTTTGAGCCGCGGCACATTTTTTACATTTACAAAATCCTGGGCACACCACCAACCAAAATGACACAAAATGACACCCTAAGACACTCTCCTCTCTTTTTCCATCCCTGTCTCCTCCCCCCCTTGTGTGTGTGTGTGTGTATACACACTCTTGAACCATTTCCAAAAACAGGTGAGGGCTGGGGGGTTTTTCTCTCTTATTCTTTGGGTGCTTTTTATCATATGCTTTAAATCAAGAGTCACTTCTCTCTCTCTTTTGTTTCCCTCTCTTTCCTCTCATTCTCTGTTTCAATCATTTTCTCATTTCTCTTTTTTCCTCCCCTTTTTGCTCATTTCTCTCTCTCTCCCTTCCTCTCCTTTTCTCTCTCTCTCTCTTGCTTTCTTTCTTTCTCTTTCTTGCTTTCTTTCTCTCTCACTCTTGCTTTCTCTTTCTCTTTTCATTCTCTCTCTCTTGCTTTCTCTCTCTCTCTCTCTCTCTCTCTTTCTCTCTCAGCAAAAAGTTGTGAGACCGGAACCTGAGCTTCCTTCTTTGCGGCACACCTGACCATGTCTTGCGGCACCCTAGTGTGCCATGGCACACTGGTTGAAAAAACACTGGCTTAGTTAATGGCTTAGAGCAGTGGTTCCCAAAATGGGTGGTACCGCCCCCTGAGGGGGCGATGACTTGGGGGGTGCTAAGAGGCAAGGGGGGCAGCAGGGATACCCTAAAAGGCAGGAAAGCATGTTGGGGTGGCTGCAGTGATGGGCTCCTACAGGTATGGTCAGTTATGCAGAACCGGTAGAAAAGATTTGTTCAAGGTGCGCAGAACCGGTAGGAAAAAAACAATTTTTTTTCAATTTTTTCCCCTTTTGGGCTCTAGGTATGTTTTTCCTAAATGAGGTTGAATGTATATAATTTTAGAAAAGCTGTTTGCATATATACTTTATATGGTAGATAATGTATATTTTGTGGGCTGTTGTAATATGTATGTACACATATGGTACATAAACATAGAATTAAATAGCATATTTTGGATGTTCCGTAATATTAAGGGAAATTGTATCTCTTTGAGGTGAGGAGAGGCCAGGCACCCTAACCCTGACTATACAGATTGAGTTCATTAAGTCTTTCCTGATACGTTTTATGCTTAAGACCTTCCACCATTCTTGTAGCCCGTCTTTGGACCCGTTCAATTTTGTCAATATCTTTTTGTAGGTAAGGTCTCCAGAACTTCAGACAAATAGTTGTCTAATCTCTTCTTAAAAACTTCCAGAGTTGGAACATTCGCAACTTGAAGGCAAGCTGTTCCACTGATTAATTGTTCTAACTGTTAGGAAATTTCTCCTTAGTTCTAAGTTGCTTCTCTCCTGGATTAATTTCCATCCATTGCTTCTTGTCCTTTCAATATCATAGTTTGCATTCCTAATGTTTCAGCAGTAGATCTATCCGATGAAGACAACATGATCCTTTCCTTCCTTTCTCTTCCTCTCCCATCTGCTGTCGGCATCGTACAAATGACAGCTTGGAGAGGTTAGAACGGCCACGGCTCTAGGAGGTCACAAGAAAGTAACAATATACAATTTTCCACGCTTCAAATGCAGCCTTATCCCACTGTTCTTCATTACAAGACTACAGCGAGATCAATTTTATTAACTTGGAAGTCTTAGGAAGCCAACGCCATTAACTAGACCATTAAAAAAAAATTGTATGTGTGTATTACATCTTGCTTATCCCCTATTACTTTTGTTGAGAAAGAGGAAAAAAAATGTGTTTGATATCTGAAACTTTAAGAGTCCTTTTGTTCTGTAATGTTGTGTAGGACACATTTATTGTAATGTGTAGGGAATGAATGTCCCTAACACAAATATTAATTGTGGTTTTAATCTAACCGAGTTTTAATCTCTTGCAACTTGGAAGAAAAATTGGGATTTTGGATACCACATTAAACATTAGGATACCGTAAACTGAACAGCTGGCATTTGTCAATGTCATCCAACATTAAAGAAACAGAATGCCATTCCCTTAAATAAGTGTTAGGATTATAAGGATTAAGAATACTTGGGTAAACAATTGCTATTAATGATAGTAGCCAATTTCACTGTTTAGCCTTTTATTTATTTTTATTTGTGAGCTTTTATTTCATTTATTTTATTTTTTATTTGCAACTTCTCCTCCCCCCCTCTAAACGATGGTTTCGTTGTCATTGGAGCAAGGCAATATTTGGAAATCCTGGCAAAATCTAAAAAGTTGTAAGGGGTAAAAGAATCAGTTGCAGAATAGGAATTCAGGAATTCATAAAAATATCATTTATGTAATCACTGTTACCATCATCCTGAAACAGGAGTGTAGAGTTCCTTCCTTCCTTCCCTCCCTCCCAATGTCCCTTCCCTCTCTTCTCTCCCTCCCTCCCTCCCTTCCCTCCCTCCCTCTCTCTGTCCCTTCCCTCCCTTCTCTCCCTTCCTCCCTCCCTCCCTTCCTTCC
The DNA here is from genome assembly GCF_031021105.1 of Erythrolamprus reginae. Classification (NCBI taxonomy): domain Eukaryota; kingdom Metazoa; phylum Chordata; class Lepidosauria; order Squamata; family Dipsadidae; genus Erythrolamprus; species Erythrolamprus reginae. The sequence goes on from NC_091958.1 coordinate 7,402,905, forward strand.
CTCCCTCCTTCCCTCTGTCCCTTCCCTCTCTTCTCTCACTTCCTCCCTCCATCCCTTCCTCCCTCCCTTCCCTCCCTCCGTCCCTCTGTCCCTTCCCTCCCTTCTCTCACTTCCTCCCTCCATCCCTTCCTTCTCTCCCCTTCCTTCCCTCCCTCCCTCCCAATGTCTCTTCCCTCTCTTCTCTCACTTCCTCCCTCCCTTCCTTCCTCCCTCCCTCTCTCCCTTCCCTCCCTTCTCTCCCTTCCTCCCTTCCTCCCTTCCTTCCCTCCCTCCGTCCCTCTGTCCCTTCCCTCCCTTCTCTCACTTCCTCCCTCCCTCCCTTCCTTCCTCCCTTCCCTCCCTCCCTCCCCCTGTCCCTTCCCTCCCTTCTCTCCCTCCCTCCCTCCCTCGCTGCCCTCCCTCCCTCTGTCCCTTCCCTCTCTTCTCTCACTTCCTCCCTCCATCCCTTCCTTCCTCCCTCCCTTCCTTCCCTCCCCCTCCCTCTGTCCCTTCCCTCCCTACTCTCACTTCCTCCCTCCATCCCTTCCTTCTCTCCCCTTCCTTCCTTCCTTCTTTCCTTCCTTCCTTTCCTTCCTTCCTTCCTCCGTCCCTTCCCTCCCTCCCTCTCTCCTCCCTCCCTCCTCCCTCCATCCCTTCCCTCCCTCCCTCTCCCATATATGCTGTCCATCAAACAATTCAGTGAAAAAAGAAACACTTCAGTGACTTTGACTTGCAAAATATTCTTAGGCACCAAAGTTGTTTTAGAAATAAATAATAAAAACCAGAACCCTCCTGGGTCTCTTGTCTGTATTCCATTAGCACCTAAGAGAGATGTGGTTGGCAGTTCTTGCTTTAAATTAATTTTCTATACTTGATCGTATTTTATGGATTTTAACCTTATAAAACCAGTGAGTTGGCATCCAGATTTATGGACTGTTGGCTGTGTCAGACCTGCTGGCTTTAAGGAGATAGAATTGGCATTAATCTCCCATAATTTGCATTGGGAACCTACCGCAAGGAAGCTTTTGGAAGTGCATTCAGTAAATATGACAAAATGAGATTGGTAATTAGTATACAGAGGAGGGGGGGAGGGAAAATGAGCTCATTATTACAATAAGATAATACAGAGTTATTGGACCCTTGACCTGCTTTCTTCAATTTGATTGAAATCACAGAACAAGCTGTGAAAGAACACACAAGGTTTTGATAATGCCTTCAAAATCAGACTTTTATTTTAAACCTTGCAATCCACACAAAGCTTGTTGGCAAGAGATGTGATTTCCTGCATCTGGAACATGTAGTGTTGATTTTAGCCTGGTGGCATCTTTTGATACATTAAAAGAAATAGTAAAACCTAATATGATAGCTTGGATGACCAACTTTGGCTATGCGATTCAACTGGAAGACTGGGAAAAACTATGGTCAGTAAACTATAAGATGACACTATCAACACCTTACAAAGAAAATCTTTATAAAATGTTCTTCCGATGGCACTATGTGCCAGTGCGCTTAGCCACAATAAACATAAATGTAAGTAACAAATGTTGGAAGTGCAAAAAAGAGGTAGGAACATACTGCCACATTTGGTGGCAATGTAAGGAGGCAAAAAATTTTTGGATCCAAATCCAGACATGGATGGAAGAAATATTGGATTATAAACTTGAGATAAAACCGGAAATGTATTTACTAGGCATAATCAGAGGCAAACATAGTAAAGAAAACTATTACTTAATAAATCATTTACTCACAGCCGCAAGATTAGCTTATGCACAAGTATGGAAACAAGAAAAGACTCCAAACAAAGAAATGGTGATTAAAAAAATATTAGACTGCGCCAAATTTAGCAAATTAACATAGGAGATACAAAACCAACAAAATAAGGACTATTATAGAGTGTGGGAGAAAATATACAACTGGGTGGAAATTAAGAAAAAGGTATAGCAAACAGAATTGTAAAAGATAAATTTTGTATATATATAAACCGTAAATGTTTAATGTCGTTTTGTATGGTGTTTAAATGTTTGTATGTTAAATAAAATAAAATAAAATTTTAAAAAAATGGAAAATAAAGTCTCTACAAATGATTTTTAATATTTCCCTTTTGGACAGAAGGGAGTTACATACTGTGAGACATGGCAAGGGGCTTTAAATTCGGTTTTATTTTATTTTATTTTGTTCTCCCTTGACCAAAAAGGGCAAATTTGAGATATTTTATTTTTTATTTCTAGTGCTGATATTAAACAACCTCAGTAAAAAGATGTAGCCCTGGGTTTTTGACATTTTCCCAGAAATAAGCTGCATATCTTGGCTGCAGTCCTGTTTTGGAGTGCTCAACAATGCTAATTGTCTTTCCAGTCTCGAATATGGGAACAATTAGTTCATGTGTTAAATTTTTAATTTTATTAAAGAATGATAAACTGCCAGCTTGCTCATTGATAACTTGGAAATGGTTCCTTAACTTCCTCCCGGGTGCCCTGTGAGTTAAAGACTGTGTGCAATTTTTGACTAATAAAATTACAGGTTTCTTGTCCAGGGTAGAATATTCCTATGTCGAGTTCTGTTCCTTTCCTTGATATCTGTTGCTTGGCAGAGAGAAAAAGGGAATGTTTGAATAAATGAAAACAAGGCAAGGCAAAAAGAGATGAAGAGTAGAGAATGAATGAGCATTTCACCATAACATGGGCCTAACAAAGATAGACAGACAGACAGACAGACAGACAGAGAGACAGACAGACAGACAAGGTAGGTAGGTGTTCTGGTTTCAGGCTCATACAGATAATACTTGGAATAAATGATTTCTCAATGCGTCTCATTGTAAAACACATCCTCTTTATTTCTCCTTTTAACACATCAACTTTGCACGCAGTTTTCTTCTCTTCTCATCTCTAGCTCAGCAATTAAGTAGATAAGCTCAGCAGTAATATAAAAAACATTCCACAAGTCATTCTAAAATTTATGGGCTAATCAGGGCTAGCCAGGAGTCATAAAAATAGCAAGTGATAAATCACACAGAATAGCTTACGCTCCGGAACAAGTCCTGGATGCAACCATCTTTAGATTGCAAGATTGAACAAATTCAGCTTCTCTTCCGTTTTACACCGGGATGTGAGGTAATTCATTAATTAATTAATTACTCTCTAATATCTCCTCCTTCTTTCTTCCAAGCGTCTCTGAAAGTGTCTGAAATGAGCATTCCTCCATCTATTATCTTCCCCGTTTGAGTCACCTGAACTTATGTCTATGTCATTAGCTTTGTGGTCTTCATTAACATTGCTAACTGTTAGTAGAACAGGGAGATTTATGATCTCTAAATCCCACTCATCCTCCGAATCTGAAAATTCCTCAAGCTCCAAGGGAGTATATACAACAGTAGGTAGGTAAATAGATAATGGTTAGATGGCAGTGGTTGGATTCAATTTTTTTTACTACCAGTTTTGTGGGTGTGGCTTGTTGGGCATAGTGTGGCTTGGTGGGCGTGGCAGGGGAAGGATACTGTAAAATCTCCATTCTCTCCCCACTCCAGGGGAAGAATACTACAAAATCCTCATTTTCTCTTTTTTAAAAATTAAAAATAAACTTTATTTATAACACGCAAAACACAAACAAACACTTCCCTAATCTGTTATCATGCCGAACCTTGTGGGTTCAGTACAAAACCTTAAAATGTGACTGTGCTCCTCAACAAATCATGCTGTCTATCATTTGCCCTTTGTGTGGCTATTGAAATAATGTGACTTAATCAACCGAAAAAGAGTCCAAGCACCTATTTGAAAACTTGTCTTGGTTGGTAAGCCGCCCAGTCACATGACCTTTAAGCCAGCCTCCTGGTCACACGATTGTCAAGCCACTCCCACCTGGTAACATGGCTGGCAAGCCACTCCTGCCCGGTCACATGACCATCAAGTCACACCCACAAAATAAGCCACGCCCATAGTGTGAGAGTAAAAATTTTGGCAGCCCAGCACTGACTATATGATGATATCTGTGGCTATTGTCTCTAACAAATAACATTCACTTATCTGCTTGTAGCTTTTGCTCTACGGAATTGCCCTAAAATAATCATTTTCATCACCAGATTTTTCAACTCCGGTGTAATTGCTTTCAAAGTCACTTGGTTTGCCATGTTCCTTTGGAAACACGGAGTGATCCAGACTTAAGTCTTTCTCTTTCGTTGGCAGGAGGTTTGGGGAGAGACCTGGAAAATGATAAAAGAGAGATCCGGGCCCTGGAAGAGCGAAACAGCATCACCAGCCAGGAAGAACACAATGACGAAGATGAAGATATGGAGGATGAATCAATTTACACCTGCGATAACTGCCAGCAGGACTTTGACTCTTTGGCAGACTTGACCGAACACCGAGCTCACAACTGTCCAGGAGGTAATGTTAAACTCGCTTTACAAATCTGACAGGTGGTTAGCTGAGTAATTGGACATAGCAACAGCTTGAGGCCTCGAGTGAGATTAAAGAATTAATAATGTAATTTTACTGTTAATGTAATTCTACGGTGGTGTCTTGGGTAGGCTTTGTTCACTTCTCTTCAATAAAATTAAAATTAAGAAAGCAACTTAGCTTTTTCCAGTTGCAGATCTGACGGTAATAAGTTGAGATGATGATGACTATTATTGGGATTTTAAAAAAAATTACAAAGGCAGGCAACCAGCGATAGAAGGGGTTGTTTGAGCTTTTTTTTTTTACCCAATTCAGCTTTGATAGGTTTTTGAACAAAGTCTCCCAACTTTTCTATCTCCCTTGCTTTTGTATTTCTCAGACTGACCAGGAAATGTTAAAAACTGACCCCCAACCTTCTGTAGGGAGAAGCACTCATCTCTTGGCTGGGAGGATTTGTCAAACTCTGGGGAAATCAAGAGATTCAGGCAATTCAAATGAATACAGTGTTCCCTCGATTTTCGCGGGTTCAAACTTCCACTTCTATCTGGGGTGAGAATGCAGAGCCGTAGACTTTGCTTGGCGAGACATTGTCTTCTCTCTTGTTTTGAAGCACTTAGGGGTCTCGTGCGGGAGCAAATCAATAAGTTATATATTCAGCTTGATAATGTTGCAACTGCAGCTAATGTAATATAACTAATGACTTCCGTAGGGGATGTTGGAGTATAGTTGACCCTGCAGCTTGGGATCAGGGCAAGATTGTAGGCGATGACTTGGAAGCCGAAGATGGACCCTCTCTTCCAATGCAGTCCCTTAGAAATTCATTAGAGTGTACAGAAGTTGCAGTGAAGTGTGGGATGTCATTTTCACCTCCTCTTTGTGGCTCAGTATATTTCAGGGCAAAATCAAAAACATTGAGGTCTTCATTCCCCTTTAGAGGATTCTGTTTCATTTCTGACGCCCAGAACCAATCCGCTGGATTGCTTACTTTTATTTTCATAAGCTTTAAACTTATAAAAGCCCTTAAATGGGGAGGCTTAGTTATAGAGAAGGGGCCTGGCACCGAGTGTGAAGAAGACCCTTCGTCATGGACATGTTCATCCTCAGAAAAGCCATGAAGATCTTGTGTGGTACAATTGTAGCATCCTTAGCTGTGGCAGAGGCGCAAGACAAGTTTTGTGGGGCTTGATTCTGGAGGGACATGTCCACAACCATGTTCTAAAAGATAGGTTGAAAAGGGAGCAAAACTGATTTTAAAAACCCACAAAACCTAAGATGTGATCATATGGAACATATTGTGCTAAAGCATCCTGATCTAAAAAAATCTCTTTGATGCATATCTGCTCTACATAATGATAAAAAGTGGGAAAAGTCTATTCCATTCCCAATTTCCTAGTAGCCAAATTGAACAGCTAAAATATTTCTTGGACAAATTATTCCCTCTCCTCTCCTCTGTTCCTCCCCTCTGTTCCTCCCTCCCTTTCCCTCTGCCTTCTCTCTCTCTCTTCACTTCTCTTCCCCCCTCCCCCTTTCCCCTTCTCCCTCTCTCTCCCTCTCTCTTTCCCTCTCCTCTCCTCTATTCATCCCCTCCCCTCTGCCTTCCCTTCTCCCTCTCTCATCTTTCTTCTCCTCCTCCTCTCTTCATCTCTCTACTCTCACTCTCTTCCCCTCTCTTTTCCCCTCTCCTTTTCTCCCTTCTCTCTCTCCACCCCTCTTTCCCCCTCCTCTCCTCTTCCCTCTTCTTCTTCCCTCTTTCCTTCCTTCTCCCACTCTCTTCACCTTTCCCCCTCCTCTCTTCTCCTCTCCACTCCTCTCCTTTCCTCTCCTCTCCCTTTCCTTTCCCTTTTTATCCTTCTCTCTTCATTCTCTTTCCCCTTCCATCCCTTTTCTTCTTTCTCCCTCTCTTCACCATTCTTTCCCTCTCCTCTCCTCCCCTCTCCTCTCCTCCTTTCCCTCTTTCTCCCTCTTGTCACCTCTCTTTCTCCCTCATCTCCCGTCCTCTCCCCTTCCTTTTCCTCCCTCTTCTTCTCCCTGTACTCTCCCCTCCCCTCTCCTCTTCCAGTGCTAATTCTGTATAGGTTGCTTAATGCGAGATACTGTTTCATCTCTTTGGCACATGCCAGTTTAAAAATAGGAGCTGTTTTATTCCTTTTCCTCCAGAGATGGGTGAGGGATTAGGGGGACAGGTATGGAACCCTTTTAAATCCTGAAGTGCAGAAGAAGAACCCATGTGCTCTTGACTGGATAGTATTTCTTGAGTCCCTTCTTCACTCTACGTCTTTTATTTCTCACCCAGAGGGGGAAGGTGGCAACTCATAAATTTCTTGCCTCTCTGGTTTCGGAGTCTGACAGTGGAGGATCTGTAGCACATTAGCACATCAATGAATTGGATGCTATGAGGTTGCAGGAAGGGGTCCCCGAGCATTTCATGAGATCGTCTTCTGTTGCTGTGCAACTTTACAGGTTGCCTATTTCAAACCAAGTTAGCAGTAAGAAAGCTTAAAAAGAGTGGCTATTTTTAAATCCGTGCATGTTGAATTCGAGATATGTTTTGGTTTGTTGCTACTGTTTGTTGGGAGTTAAGTGATGACACCACAGAGTCCAGTAATGAGTTCCATGCTTCGACATCTCGATTACTAAAGTTGTATTTTTTACAGTCAAGTTTGGAGCGATTAATATTAAGCTTGAATCTGTTGCATGCTCTTGTGTTGTTGTGGTTGAAGCTGAAGTAGTCGCCGACAGGCAAAACGTTGCAGCATATGATCTTGTGGGCAATACTTAGATCATGGTTCAGGCGTCGTAGTTCTAAGCTTTCTAGACCCAGGATTGAGATCCAGGATGGATGGATGGATTGAATGAATGATTGAATGATTGAATGATTGAATGATTGAATGATTGAATGATTGAATGATTGAATGATTGAATGATTGAATGATTGAATGATTGAATGATTGAATGATTGAATGATTGAATGATTGAATGATTGAATGATTGAATGAATGATTGAATGATTGAATGAATGATTGAATGATTGAATGATTGGTTGATTGGTTGAATGGTTGAATGGTTGAATGGTTGAATGGTTGAATGGTTGAATGGTTGAATGGTTGAATGATTGAATGATTGAATGAATGATTGATTTAGTTAGTTAGTTAGTTAGTTAGTTAGTTAGTTAGTTAGTTAGTATGCCGCCCCTCTCCGTAGACTCGTATTGGATTGAGGAAGTAAGGGGCATGCTTTCCTATTCTTGGTTGGTGGGGCTTGGGGTGTCGATTTGTGGAGTCCTCGGTACTCTCTGAGAATTGCTGTTTTCTTGTTAGACATTTCATTACCAAACAAGGTAACATCGTCAGTGTTAGAAGGCAATGGGGTTTGCTCAGAAAGGACCCCACATTGCGAGCTACCAATGTTCTCTTCCGTCATTGTTCTCAGGTGCGCCAGGATTGCAGTCCCCCCCAAATCCCCATACTTGAAAGTTGGGGAGAGTTATTTTCGAGCTACTATAGACTCTGGCCCCTCACCATACTGGGTGTCCTGGTCCACAAAAACAGGCTCTTGTGTCATGTGAAGTAACACTTCCTTTGCTTGTCCTTCCCGCTGGGACGTTGCGTTGCGCCAAACGCACTGAAGCAAATCTCTGTTCCTGCCCGTCTCTCCGGATAATGTTCCCGGTGGATTGTGCCCTTAGTTTAGACAGCTGCAGCTGTAATGACCTATTGGCTCTTCCTTTATTTTTCTTTGTCTGGGAAAGGGTGTGTGTGAGAGAGATTTGCTCTGACGGAATCAAGTGCACTTCCTATCCAGTTGCCGGATGTGTTGGCTGAGGTTGTAGGCTTCGGTTTATTTATTTATTATTTGTTTTTTTCAATTAAACATGAAGCTCCACCCCATCACTGTGGGCAGTGAAGTCATCTTTGCCTTGCCCATCCCACATTTTATTTATTTTTATTTATTTTTATTTATTTTTATTTATTTATATTTTTTATTTATTTTTATTTATTTTTATTTATTTTTATTTATTTTTATTTATTTATTTTTATTTATTTTTATTTATTTTTATTTATTTTTATTTATTTTTATTTATTTTTATTATTTTTATTTATTTTTATTTATTTTTATTTATTTTTAATTATTTTTATTTATTTTTATAAATCTACTACTCTTTCAGTGAAATAATATTTTCTCACGTTGCTTTCCCCCAACTAACTTCAGATTGTGTCCCCTTGTTCTTGTGTTCACTTTCCTATTAAAAACACTTCCCTCCTGAACCTTATTTAACCCTTTAACATATTTAAAGGTTTCGATCATGTCCCCCCCTTTTCCTTTTGTCCTCCAGATTATACAGATTGAGTTCATTCAGTCTTTCCTGATATGTTTTATGCTTAAGACCTTCCACCATTCTTGTAGCCCGTCTTTGGACCCGTTCAATTTTGTCAATATCTTTTTGTAGGTGAGGTCTCCAGAACTGAACACAGTACTGTACTCCAAATGGGGTCTCACCAGCGCTCTATATAAGGGGATCACAATCTCCCTCTTCCTGCTTGTTATACCTCTAGCTATGCAGCCAAGCATCCTACTTGCTTTTCCTACTGCCCGACCACGCTGCTCATCCATTTTGAGACTGTCAGAAATCACTACCCCTAAATCCTTCTCTTCTGAAGTTTTTGCTAACACAGAACTGCCAATGCAATACTCAGATTGAGGATTCCTTTTCCCCAAGTGCATTATTTTACATCTGGAAACATTAAACTGCATTTTCCATTGCTTTGACCATTTATCTAGTAAAGCTAACATTGGAAGACTGCTATCATGTGTCTCTCCTGGTCCTTCTCTTCAAAAGACTAGCTATGCCCAGTTCCTCATCTGTTTTAACTTCCAGTCCCCTAATCATCATGGTTGCTCTTCGCAGCACTTTTTATCGAATCTCAATCTTAATCGAGGTGGACTTCAACTCCCAGAATTCCCCAGGCCACTCGAGAAGGTTGAAAAAGGGCTGGTTTAGGCCCTTTTAACCCAAAGCAAGCTACAACTGGCTACCTCGTTTGAACTACACTGAGAACTTGCTGAGCAAAGCCCTTTCTGTAGCTTGATCACTCATTGTAAACCAGAAGAGAAAATAATAATGAGATTAAATCGCAGAGAGTTAACGGGATTCCAGGAAAGGCTCCATCAAGCTTGATGATTAAGCACTTTAGGCTTGGCGCTCTTTGCAGACCTGAAAATGGAAAAGGTTTTGTTGATTCCGTTTCGATCCCTTTACCGTAAAGGCAAAAGAGTTGCCATTTAATGGAAAAAGAAAAAGCAGTCTATAAGGGTGTGGAGCAGTGTTTCCCAACCTTGGCAACTTGAAGATATCTGGACTTCAACTCCCAGAATTCCCCAGCCAGTGAATGCTGGCTGGGGAATTCTGGGAGTTGAAGTCCAAATATCTTCAAGTTGCCAAGGTTGGGAAACACTGGTGTAAAGGACCCAGAATGCTCTAACCATCTTTGTCACTAGGTAGCTTTGAGAAATTAGTGAGCCGCAGGAATTTGCTGAGCTCTTTCTTTGTGGTTGTGGAATCTTCCCAAGCTGGTGTGCATTACTCTTACAAGGATTGGAAGACTATTTAGGAACAACTGGCACTCTGGAATTTCATTCCTGACCATCCAAACACTTTTGCCCCCTTGACTGTTTCAGCGCTGATGTTCTTATGAACCCCAAATGTACTATAGGCTTCAAGTTGGGTCTCTGCTCGTGGTGTTTCTCTAGTCTGGAGCCTTCTCTAGCCTTGCAAAGATTCAGTAGCTTCCATGAAGACTACCAGATGACCACTAGAGGGTGGCCAAGAGATACACAAATCTCTTTTTGATGCCCTCTAGTGGTTTTCTGAGGTTGGTTTTTTTTCATTAGTCAGATCTAGTGACCTTAGGTTTCAGAGCCTTGGATTGTCTTTTTCCAATCTATCCATGAGAAGGGGCTTGATTAAGTAGTAAAATAAGCAGTTAGGAAACCAGAATTTTGATGTTCCCCTGGTCTCCTATTTGGGCATGACATTAGGATGAGAATATCAACTGATGCACAGCTTTGATGTTGCTGCATATAGCTGCAGTGCTGTTCGCCCATTGGGCCTTCAATGGGTGCGGAGGGACAGGCTGGTCAATTTCTACTCTACATATGTCAGTTCCCCTTGTGACAACTGATGGCACCACTTCCTCCTGCTCCTGCATTTAAATGGAGCAGTTTTCTTTAAAACTCCAAATATTCATTTAATCAGCCGTTCCCAAAGGAAGCAACTTGTCATTTTTCCCCCTTTTACCCCAGAAATAGCTTGCAAAATTAAAAGAAATGCGAGTTCCCATCTGCACTTAGTCCAGAAGTGCCCATTAAATTAATTCCCTTCAAAAGAAAGGCCGAATAAGTTCCCCTGATGTCTGATACCATCAGCAACATTTTCCCACAGGTCTTAGGGGCAATGATGACCAAACCCTTCTCCCTGTTGCTGAATCTTCCTGATGAATTCATTTTCCCCCATTTTTCCAATTTACATGTCAATAGACATTATTAACAGTGCAGTGGTACCTCTACTTACAAACTTAATTTGTTCCGTGACCAGGTTCTTAAGTACCGTGTTTCCCCGATAGTAAGACCCCCCCGATTGTAAGACATATGGGGGGTTTCAGGGGGGTCGGCTTATATAAGCCATACCCCGAAAGTAAGACATATGTCTTACTTTCGGGGAAACACGGTAGTATAAAAGGAATTAAAGGGGGAAAAAACTAGACAAATACTATTGCTGCGCCCTCCTTCACCAGCCTCCTTTCCGGCAGCTCCCTGCGCGCCCCTCGCCTTCGCTCGCCGCGGCGCCACCGCCTCTTCCCCTGCCGAGGCTCAGCTGCAAGCGGCCAGTGAGGCCGATCGGCTCCGAGGCTAGCGGCCGGAGCTGCGCCCTCCTTCGCCCGCCTCCTTTCCGCTCGCCTCGGAGCCGATCGGCCTCGCTGGCCGCTTGCAGCTGAGCCTCGGCAGGGGAAGAGGCCGTGGCGCCGCGGCGAGCGAAGGCGAGGGGCGCGCACGGAGCTGCCGGAAAGGAGGCTGTTGAAGGAGGGCGCAGCTCCGGCCGCTCGCCTCAGAGCCGATCGGCCTCGCTGGGCGGTTCCCCTGCCGAGGCTCAGCTGCAAGCGGCCAGCGAGGTCGATTGGCTCCGAGGCGAGCGGCCGGAGCTGCGCCCTCCTTCGCCCGCCTCCTTTCCGCTCGTCTCGGAGCCGCTCGGCCTCGCTGGCCGCTTCCCCTGCCGAGGCTCAGCTGCAAGCGGCCAGCGAGGCCGATTGGCTCTGAGGCGAGCGGCCGGAGCTGCGCCCTCCTTCACCAGCCTCCTTTCCGGCAGCTCCCTGCACGCCCCTCGCCTTCGCTCGCCGCGGCGCCACCGCCTCTTCCCCTGCCGAGGCTCAGCTGCAAGTGGCCAGTGAGGCCGATCGGCTCCGAGGCGAGCGGAAAGGTGAGTGGCGCGGTCAGGTGCCCTCCTTCGCCCGCCTCCTTTCCGGCAGCTCCCCGCGCCCGAAGACGAGCCGGCCCCGGTGCCCGGGACAATGTAAGACATACCCCCAAAGTAAGACACAGTGGGGCTTTTGGGGGTAAAAAGATAGTAAGACACTGCCTTACTATCGGGGAAACACGGTAGAAAAGTTTGTAAGTAGAAGCATTTTTTCCCCATAGCAATCAATGTAGAAGTAAATAATGTGTGTGATTGGGGAAACCACAGGGAGAGATTCCTAGAGAGGCCCCAAAGAGGCTTCTCCCTGCCTTTTCCACCCCTGTTTCCTCCCAGGAGATTCCTAGGGAGGCCCTATGGAGGCTTCTCCTTGCCTTTTCTGGTTGCAGACTGGCTCAAGGTTGACTATAACCCAAAACTTTGACATGAGTGATGTCAAATTGGCCACCTTTAAGCCAGTCTCATGACCTTTAAACCACCCCGGGTCACATGATCATCAAGCCACTCCCACCTGGTCACCTGGCCGGCAAGCCACACCCACAAAATAAACCACGGCCCACAATGTGCTAGTAATTTTTTTTGCAGCCCTTCACTGGACCAAAGGTGATCTAAATAGACAAAATAGAAGAGGTGACGAAGCTGTTCCATCTTCAGAGGCGTATCACCTCTGTGTGTCTTCTGTCTCTTGGCTTCTGGTCCATCTTTTTACCTGCTTGTGAATTTTCCAGAGGCATCTCATGGTTGGCCTAATCCGATTGGTGCTTTTCCATCGCCATCACTTGGCTCGCATCCCTTTCAACCTGGCGATTCTCAAAAGGAAGCAGGTGAGAATAAATTCTCCACCTTGGCACCGATCGAAACCTTCTTCGTTTTCTGTTTTTTTAAAAATCCCCTTCCCAAAACAAAAAGAGAGAGAGAGAGAGAAGAGAACCTTTCGGATTTTCTGGCTAGGGAATGCAGAAAACTCCCCCCCCCCATTTTGTTTTTGCTGGTTAATTTTTTTTTTTCATTTTTGGTAGCACACATTTCGAACGCTCTTCCCGGAGCCTCATTAAACTTGGCTTGTTTGCAAACACAGCTGGCATGTCTCTCTCGCTGTGCTTCAGGCACGGGGAAACTCGGGCGCCTCCTCCCTCCGCTGCCGGCTGACTAAGGGGAAAGGAGCCAACACAGCTTAGTTTGCCTTCACGTAGCCAGCGCTGGAGCAGCCACCAATCTTACGGCTTCGGATGTCCCCGAAGTCTGAGTAACCCGGGGCATGTCCAGATGGCAAGGATTTTTTCCAGACCGGAATGCTGTCTCTGGGTCAGATTGCGATGCCCAGTTGTGTGGGGAGGAGGAGTGAGGGAGCCAATGCTGGACAGCTGCCTGGACCTCAGGAGAGAGAGAGAGGGGAGGGGTTGGGAGGGAGGGAGGGGAGGAGAGAGAGAAAGAGAGAGAAGAGAAGAGAGAGAGAAGAAAAGAAGGAAAGAAGGAAGGAAGGAAGGGGAGGGAGGGAGGGAAGGAAGGAAGGAAGGAAGGAAGGAAGAAAGAAAGAAAGAAAGAAAGAAAGAAAGAAAGAAAGAAAGAAAGAAAGAAAATTCCTGGACTGCAATGTTTTAAATTGGGAATTTGGAGCTCGCATAAAAATTGAATGTCCCTTTATAAACATTAAAATAAAAAAGATGCCCTTTTATTTTGAGGTGCTAGTTTTCTACATAGAGTGATTTCCCTTGTTTTATTTGATGGTATTTAAACCCCCCCTCTCCTTTCCTCCTTCCCCCTCCCTCCCTTCTTTCTCTCACCATCCTTTCTACCTCCCTCCCTTTCTTCTTTCCTTCCTCCCTCCCTTTTCTCCCTTTCCTTCCTTCCTTCCTTCCTTCTTCCTCTCCCTCCCTCCCTCTCTCCCTCCCTCCCCATTTGAAGCAATATACAGGCACTTAGAAGCCAAGGCAAAAAGCCCGTTCTCCTTGTTATTTCTTCATTTGCTAGATGCATTACTTACCTTCTTTTTCTCCAGAAGTTCAGATGGGCTTCCAGGAGGATTCATTTCATCCTGAGCTAACAACCCTGCAAGTTTAGGTTAGACTAAGAAAGACTGAACATCCCTTTCGCTAAACTCCATATTGGAGACCAAAGGACCATACGCTCTACCACCCTAACATTGGATTATTCCTTTAAAAAAACCCTTCACTTCCGCGACTCCACTTTTCCCTCCAGTTACAAAAGCTGCAATTCCCCTTTCCCTTACTTCTCCCCTTTATTTTTTGTTTCCAAACTTGCTGCCTGCGATGACTAAAACAGCTGTCTGGATTTCTTTTCCAGTTCTGTGTTAAAAGTTTTCCTTCTCCATCTCAGTTTTATGAATTCCAGACCAGTAACTCCGGGCCAATTTTTTCCTGCGCCTGTTCTGGGCGTTCTCAGATGAATGCATGTTTATCTTTCTTGAATTTTATTCGGTAGATTCTTTTTAATTAGTGGATAAACCCACAACTAGTGTCATTAACACACACACACAAACACACACACACACACAGTGTGGAAAAGGGTGATCTTTTCGTTCTCAGGTTCCCGCCAAACCTAATAAAATAAATATGGGCAAGACTTCTAAATAGATCCTCTGACCTTCTCCTTCTTTATTTAATGCGCCCGGGGGGAATTTGAATTTAATGGGAAGAGCAGAAGGAGGGTGTGCATAAATTTGTTTTCCTCTAATTCTCCAACCCATCCCATTTTCCTGAGCTAAATCCCTGCCCTAAATTCCCTAAAGGAGACCATATATGTGGTGAGAGGAGTCAACCAGTGGAACAGCTTGCCTGCGGAGGTTGTGAGAGCTCCAACACTCTTTCAAGAGGAGTTAAGATGGCCATTTTTCCAAAATTTATTTATCTTTTTATTTACTTAACAGTGGTACCTCTACTTAAGAACGCCTCTACTTAAGAACTTTTCTAGATAAGAAACGGGTGTTCAAGATTTTTTTGCCTCTTCTTAAGAACCATTTTCTACTTAAGAACCCGAGCCTGGAAAAATTTCCCAGGAAATTTGAGAACGGCATGAAGTCTTGGTCTGTTTCCTGCCATTCCCCCTTTACTCCCAACCATCTTGGGCTTTTCTGGGCTGCCAGAGGAGCCTTTAGGTGGCGCTTAATAGAATAGAATAGAATTTTTATTGGCCAAGTGTGATTGGACACACAAGGAATTTGTCTTGGTGCATATGCTCTCAGCATACATAAAATAAAATATACATTTGTCAAGAATCATATGGTACAACACTTAATGATTGTCATAGGGGTCAAATAAGCAATGAAGAAGCAATATTAATAAAAATCTAAGCAACAAGTTACAGTCATACAGTCAACATGGGAGGAAATGGGTGAAAGAAAGGATGAGAAAAACTAGTAGAATAGAAGTGCAGATTTAGTAGAAAGTCTGACAGTGTTGAGGGAATTATTTGTTTAGTAGAGTGATGGCGTTCGGAAAAAAACTGTTCTTGTGTTTAATTGTCTTGGTGTGCAGTGCTCTGTAGCGACGTTTTGAGGGTAGGAGTTGAAACAATTTGTGTCCAGGATGTGAGGGGTCAGTAAATATTTTCCCTGCTCTCTTTTTGACTCGTGCAGTATATAGATCCTCAATGGAAGGCAGGTTGGCAGCAATTGTTTTTTCTGCAGTTCTGATTCTCCTCTGAAGTCTGTGTCGATCCTGTTGGGTTGCAGCACCAAACCAGACAGTTATAGAGGTGCAGATGACAGACTCAATGATTCCTCTGTAGAACTGTATCAGCAGCTCCTTGGGCAGTTTGAGCTTCCTAAGCTGGCGCAGAAAGAACATTCTTTGTTGTGCTTCTTTGATGATGTTTTTGATGTTTGGTGACCATTTTAGGTCTTGAGATATGATAGAACCTAGAAATTTGAAGGTCTCTACTGTTGATACTGTGTTGTCTAGTATTGTGAGAGGTGGAAGGGTGGAAGGGTTTCTCTTAAAGTCTACCACCATTTCTACGGTTTTGAGTGTGTTCAGTTCTAGATTGTTCTGGTCACACCACAAGGATAGTTGTTCAACTTCCCGTCTGTATACGGATTCATCATTGTCTCGAATGAGTCCGATCACTGTTGTATCATCTGCAAACTTCAGTAGTAATGAGGCTTTGGCAGTCCAGAGCGAACAAAGCATTTTCTTTTCTCTGGGTGCTTGGAGAGGGAATAAACCTCTGCCAGCGCCCAGAGAAAAGAAACGCTCCCTTCGCTCTGGGCAGCGACCTCCTCTTCTTCTTTCTCCTCCTCCTCTCACCCAAATTCCGAGCTTTTACCTCTTTCCTAATGGGTTTGCACGCATTATTTGCTTTTACATTGACTCCTATGGGAAAAATTGCTTCTACTTCCAAACTTTTCTACTTAAGAACCTGGTCACAGAACGAATTAAGGTCTTAAGTAGAGGTACCACTGTACTTACTTACAGTACTTATTTACTTATTTACTTGCCTACTTACTTACTTACTTGTTTGTTTGTTTGACTTCTATGCCCCCCAACCCTGAAGGATTCAAGGTGGCTTACAATAATAATACAATACAATATAAATAGATGCAAGCAATAAAAAAAGAAGTCAAACATTATCAAAGACTAAAACCCCATAATAATAATTAAAAAATGGTGTAATTTATTTATTTATTGGATTTGTATGCCGCCCCTCTCCGGAGACTCGGGGCGGCTAACAGCAACAATAAAACAGTGTACAATAGTAATTCAATACTAAAAAACCCATTAATATAAAAACCAAACATACATACATACATACCATGCATAGAATTGTAAAGGCCTAGGGGGAAAGAGGATCTCAATTCCCCCATGCCTGACGGCAGAGGTGGGTTTTAAGTAGCTTACGAAAGGCAAGGAGGGTGGGGGCAATTCTAATCTCTGGGGGGAGTTGGTTCCAGAGGGCCGGGGCCGCCACAGAGAAGGCTCTTCCCCTGGGTCCCGCCAAGCGGCATTGTTTAGTTGACGGGACCCGGAGAAGATCCACTCTGTGGGACCTAACTGGTCGCTGGGATTCGTGCGGAAGAAGGCGGTCCCTGAGATCATCTGTTGTAGGGAGGTCCCATCCAATTCTAATAAATAAATAAATAAAATAAATACATTATCAAATTAGATAACATCATCAGTGCTCATCATCAACTTTACTTCCTACCCTGTTTCCCCCAAAATAAGACATCCCTTGATAATACAGTGTTCCCTCGGGGGATGCGTTCCGAGATCTTCCGCAAAAGTCGAATTTCCGCGAAGTAGAGATGCGGAAGTAAATGCACCATTTTTGGCTATGGACAGTATCACAAGCCTTCCCTTAACACTTTAAACCTCTAAATTACCACTTCCCATTCCCTTAACAACCATTTACTCACCATTATTACTGGTACTCACCATTGAATAAGACACTTAGTGATCCTGATATTTATAAACATAATTATTTATTAACAATAATTATTTTTTTGTTATTTATTTGCAAAAAATACAAGTTTGGCGATGACATATGATGTCATTGGGTGGGAAAAACTGTGGTATAGGGAAAAAACCGCGAAGTATTTTTTAATTAATATTTTTTGAAAAACCGTGGTATAGGCTATTCGCGAAGTTCGAACCCGTGAAAATCGAGGGAACACTGTAAACCCAGTTGGGCTTTTGAGTGCATGGCAATAATGTTGGGCTGGTGGTATTCCCTCCTGTCTTCAGTTTGACATGGGACCCCACAGTGACACCGAGGGAAGGATGCTAAGCCCCCTTTATACACAACGTACCGGAAGAGGCCATGTGAAGTGTGAATCCTATTCAGATGTTCGACCCTTTCTGATGTTCCACTTCAAAGCCTGGCACCATTTTTGTGTGTGGGTCATTTGTGCCATTTCTACAGCAAACAGCAGCTTCTTCCTTTAGACTCCACAAACTGTGCCACATATTTGAACAGTCAGCTGGCTGGTATCCAGATGATGCCCATATGGTGTTTATCTTTGACTTTGATTTCCTTTGGTTGAATGAAGGGTGTTGTATAAGCGCGGGGTGGACGCGGAATTGTGGAGAGTGAGTGGCGGAGAACCAAGGATTTACTCCCTCTTTCTTCTCCCTGGGGAGGGCGGCGCTGTGTGTAAATTTATTTCCTGCAAAACAAAACAATGACAACAAAAAAGCCCACCATTAAAAAGGTTTTTTTTTAATATATAAAGTCCTTCTTTTTCTTGAATGAGAGCATTTGTTCTTGGCGATAGAAGAAGCCCTTGCCAGTACAAATCAGCATTCTTACAATGTTTGAAAAACATTTTCCTTCCTAGAACTTTTGAACTGAGTGGAATTTTTTTTTTCACAGTTTGCGAGACTAGACTATAAGGGAATTGGTGCGACAAGTTGGCCAATCGCTTTCGGCCATCCTACTGCAACGGGACTTATTTTTAGCATGGCGTGTAAGCTTAGCCCTTGCTTTCTTGCAATAGGGATTAACCTGCGACTTAAATGCAGCCCAATAGAAATATCCTTAAGATGGAAGGTGCGTATCATGGGTGTCCATTAAAAAAAATAGTCCAGTGTTGACAGAGGGTCTCTAGTGAGACTGCGATTCATGCTGGAGAAGGATCCATTGGGGTTTGTGGGTAGCAGTGGAACTCAGCTATAAATGGAGTACTGTCTGTCTGTCTGTCTGTCTGTCTCTATCGATGTAGTCTATCTACCTGCCTGTCATCATCTTTCATCTATCTATCTATCTGTCTGTCTGTCTGTCCGTCCGTCCGTCCGTCCGTCCATCCACCCAACCCACCCACTTACCTACCTACCTACCTAATCTATCTACGTATCTACGTATCTATCTAGTATCTATCTGTCTGTCTGTCTGTCTGTCTGTCTGTCTGTCTGTCTGTCTGTCTGTCTATCTATCTATCTATCTATCTATCTATCTATCTATCTATCTATCTATCTATCTACCTACCTACCTACCTATCTAGTATCTATCTATCTATCTATCTATCTATCTATCTATCTATCTATCTATCCATCCATCCATCCATCCATCCATCCATCCATCCATCCATCCAAAATTTTTTCAAACTTCGGGCAAAGTTCGGGCTTACATGTCACCAGCAGGTTGTAAGGACACCAAGGTGATCACTTCCTGGATTCCATGGAATCCAGGAAGTGATCACCTTGGAGTCCTTAGCAATCTGCTGGTGACATCAAAGCTCCGCCCCCGGAATCTCTTCGTGGGAGGAATTCCCCGTTCGGGTTCGGGTTCGGGTTTGGTTCGGGTTCAGCCAAATTTTGCATAATGTTCGTCCGAACTTGCCGAACCCGAACATCGTTGGGTTCACCCATCACTACTCGTAATGATTGTCATAGGGTACAAATAAGCAATCAGGAAATATAAATCATAAGGATACAAGCCACAAGTTACAGTCATATAGTCATAAGTAGGAGGAGATGGGTGATAGGAACGATGAGAAGATTTAATAGTAGTGCAAACTTAGTAAATAGTTTGACCGTTTTGAGGGAATTATTTGTTTAGCAGAGTGATGGCATTCCAGAAAAAAACTGTTCTTGTGTCTAGTTGTCTTGGTGTGCAGTGCTCTGTAGCGACATTTTGAGGGGAGGAATTGAAACAATTGACGCCAGCAAAGTAACTCCCAA
This sequence comes from Erythrolamprus reginae, assembly GCF_031021105.1. Taxonomy (NCBI): domain Eukaryota; kingdom Metazoa; phylum Chordata; class Lepidosauria; order Squamata; family Dipsadidae; genus Erythrolamprus; species Erythrolamprus reginae. Next base: position 7,422,374 of record NC_091958.1, read on the forward strand.
GACTTTCAAAGCGTGTACGGATCGTTACCTCAACAGGATTTGATTTGTTAAAAGTTTCTTTCCTTCGCGTGATCAGCGAACATGAGATGGTTTTCTCCAATCCTGTTTTAATTTTATTTGTAGCTTTGGGTTGCTGGAGGACTTGGCTTACAAACACCGCGGCTTGTTAAATCAGAGTCTCTGGGAATCTGGTTGTGTTTGTTGACTTGCTCCAGGGATCTGCACGCAGGAGTTGAAGGAGAAAGCAGGAAGGTCAAAATGGGGGATTTGCTTCTTTGCCCATTTACGTTTAATTTATGCTGCATGGGGGACTGTGCGGCCTCCAAACATATATTGATGGGAAGATGTTTGTGGCGAGTCTTAAGTCAGTGATGGCAAACCTATTTTTCCTCGGGTGCTAAAGCATGCACCCACACTACTACTACTACTACTACTACTGCTGTTGCTGCTAGTATAATCTTCTTCTTCTTCTTCTTCTTCTTCTTCTTCTTCTTCTTCTTCTTCTTCTTCTTCTTCTCCTCCTCCTCCTCCTCCTCCTCCTCCTCCTTCTTCTCTTTCTTCTTCTTCTTCTTCTCCTCCTCCTCCTTCTTCTCCTCCTCCTCCTCCTCCTTCTCCTTCTTCTCTTTCTTCTTCTTCTTCTTCTCCTCCTCCTCCTTCTTCTTTTCTTTCTTCTTCTTCTCCTCCTCCTTCTTCTCTTTCTTCTTCTCCTTCTTCTCCTTCTCTTTCTTCTCCTCCTCCTCCTTCTTCTCTTTCTTCTTCTCCTCCTCCTCCTTCTCCTTCTTCTTCTTCTCTTTCTTCTTCTCTCTCTTCTCCTCCTCCTCCTTCTTCTTCTCCTTCTTCTCCTTCTTCTCCTTCTTCTCCTTCTTCTCCTTCTTCTCCTTCTTCTCCTTCTTCTCCTTCTTCTCCTTCTTCTCCTTCTTCTCCTTCTTCTCCTTCTCCTCCTTCTCCTCCTTCTCCTCCTTCTCCTCCTTCTCCTCCTTCTCCTCCTTCTCCTCCTTCTCCTCCTTCTCCTCCTTCTCCTCCTTCTCCTCCTTCTCCTCCTTCTCCTCCTTCTCCTCCTTCTCCTCCTTCTCCTTCTTCTCTCCTTCTTCCCCTTCTCCCCCTTCTTCTCCTTCTTCTCCTTCTCCTTTTTCTCCTCCTCCTCCTCCTCCACCTCTTCCTCTGCCTCTCTTGCAGAGAGTCTGATTTCTCCCATCCATCTGATGTCTCCATGTGGCTCATGAAAGCTTCCAACATCTGCTGAGGTGGTTATTCCAGTTTGGAAAATTCTTAGAGAGAATACCTACGGCGTTTCATAATTCTTGGACACTTGCTTACACCAACACTGGAGCCTGTGCTGGAGGCTTCCCTCCTTTCATAGCGTTGCTTACGTTATTATCTAGAGTTTACAGACTGCTAAAATTACCCGAAGAAGATGTAGATTTTAGGTCACAGCGATTGTGAAACCTCGTTATAAATTGGATAGCAAGATGAGATGGTTCTGAAGTCCTTCGGGAAGAAATGGCTCCTCTGCGTATCGTTTTGAACTTCGGTTTCGTTCAAGTCATGGACAGGTCTGGTGATTAAAGGTGCTTTTTCAGGAGGCAACTGTACCTCTCCTCTTTTTCTTTGCTTCCACTTCTGATCCAAAAAACTTCTTCAGCTCTTAACTGGATGGTGGGAGAATGGAAAGATTTGTAGGTCTTGTACAGCTGGTCATTTGCATTCTTTTAGAGCATCGTTGAGGCCGCTTGGAGGCCTTATCTTGTTTCCTCGGGGTCACCTGAGTAGGCATGTCAGTTATTATTATTATTATTATTATTATTATTAATAATAATAATAATAATAATAATAATAATAATAATAATATCTCCGAGACCGCCTTTTGCCGCACGAATCCCAGCGGCCGATTAGGTCCCACAGATTGGGCCTTCTCCGGGTCCCGTCAACTAAACAATGTCAGTTGGTGGGTCCCAGGGGAAGAGCTTTCTCTGTGGCGGCCCCGGCCCTCTGGAACCAACTCCCCCCAGAGATTAGAACTGCCCCTACTCTCCTTGCCTTTCGTAAGCTCCTTAAAACCCACCTTTGTCGTCAGGCATGGGGGAACTGAGACATCTCCCCCGGGCATATACAATTTATGAATGGTATGTTTGTATGTATGTTTGATTAGTAAATGGGTTTTTTAAATATTTTAAACTACAATTTAGATTTGTTATGAATTTTTTAATTCTGTTGTGAGCCGCCCCGAGACTGCGGAGAGGGGCGGCATACAAATCTAAATAATAAAATAATAAATAAATAAAAATAAAAATATTATTATTATTATTATTTATTAGATTTGTATGCCGCCCCTCTCCAAAGTCTCCAGGCAGCTCACAACAATAGTAAAAACAATGTCAAAGAACAAATCTAATATTAAAAAGAAACCCATATAAAACTCCTCATTTTAAACCAAACAACACATACATACCAATCATAAAATATAAAAGCCTAGGGAGGTGTCTCAGTTCCCCCATGTCTGGCAATATAGGTGGGTCTTGAGTAATTTACGAAAGACAAGGAGGGTGGGAGCAGTTCTGATCTCCGGGAGGAGTTGATTCCAGAGGGCTGGGGCCACCACAGAGAAGGCTCTTCTGGGGCCCGCCAAACGACATTGTTTTGTCGACGGGACCAGGAGAAGGCCAATTCTGTGGGACTTTATCGGCCACTGGGATTCGTGCGGTAGCAGGTGGTTCTGGAGATACTCTGGTCCAGTGCCATGAAGGGCTTTAAAGGTCATAACCAATACTTTGAATTGTGACCGGAAATTGATCGGCAGCCAGTGCAGGCCACAGAGTGTTGTAGAAACGTGGGCGAATCTAGGAAACCCCAGTTGATGAGGGCCACGTGTTTATTTATTTATTTATTTTATTTCATTAATTGGGTTTGGATGCTGCCTTTCTCCAAGGACTTGGGGCGATTTTGGAAGTTCTCTGAAGTTCCAAACATGTTGGAGATGGTTACTTCTGGTTACTTCTGCAGGATGTATGATTATGTCCATTTAAAATTTTTAATTTATATTAAAAAAAAATTAATTTTAAATTTTGTTTTTTACAATTTAAATGTTTTAAAAACTTTTTTAAAATAGATTTTTTAAAAAAAACAATATTATTATTTTTTTTAAAAGGGAGGACTGTTTCCTTCAGCTTAATGGCAGGCCTCTGTGAACTTGAGATAGCAGCCTTTTACAAAAAAACCTACAGGTATTCCTCGACTTATGGCCACTATTGAGCCCAACATTTCTGCTGCTAAGCAAGACATTTTTATTCTGCTGCTAAGCAAGACATTTTGTCTACGGAGAGGGGCGGCATACAAGTTTAATAAATAATAATAATAATAATCTTGTCTGAGTCTGCTGGAGAAGGGTGGCTTAGAAATTTAAATAAATTAATTAATAAACAAACAAACAAACAAACAAATATTCATTCATTCATTCATTCATTCATTTATTAGATTTGTATACCGCCGCTCTCCGCAGACTCGGGGCGGCTAACAAAACAGCATATAATCTAATGTTTAATAATTAAAAAACCCTTATTAAAACCAAACATACACACAAACATACCATGCATAAATTGTATAGGCCTAGGGGGAAGGGATATCTCAATTCCCCCATGCCTGACGACAGAGGTGGGTTTTAAGAAGCTTACGAAAGGCAAGGAGGGTGGCGGCAATCCTAATCTCCGCGGGGAGCTGGTTCCAGAGGGTCGGGGCCACCACAGAGAAGGCTCTTCCCCTGGGTCCCGCCAAACAACATTGTTTAGTCGACGGGACCCGGAGCAGGCCAACTCTGTGGGACCTAACTGGTCGCTGGGATTCGTGCGGCAGAAGGCGGTCCCGGAGATAAGTGAGCCCCATTTTATGACCTTTCTTGCTTCTCTTCTCTCCTCTCCTCTCCTCTCCTCTCCTCTCTTCTCTTCTCTTCTCTATCTCATTTCTACAGAGCTTTAGAAGTATGGGTCATTTTTTGATTATTTTTTTTGATACATTTTCCGGGATATTTTCTTTCACCTGATCTGGAATAACACCAAACAACTCTGACTCCACAAGTTCTCTCAGAGTTCACGTCAAAACTGTGAAATATGTCCTCCAGGCCACCCCATCATGTAGAATACTTACAGAGAGCCCTCAATATCTTTCCATTGAATTCTTTTTCTTTCTTTTTGCTTTTTTAAGGCATGGATGGAGATTTTTTTTTTTAAAAAAAATATATCCTACAATCCGATTAATCCCGTTCCGTCGGCGTCCATTTTTTCCCTCTCTCTCTCTCTCTCTCCCCCTCGAGCGCCCAGGCCAGCTAGAGAGAACAGCGATCGCCTGCCAAGTCTCGGAGAGATAGTTTTACTTCCCTCTGAATTTTCTACAGTTCCATTTATTCCCTCTGAGATCAGATTGCATTCTGCTCTCCTTTGTGCATCCAGCTGTCTTTGCAAATCTGGAAGGTATCGGCATGGGGTGGGAGAGGCGTCCAATCGGCTTGCTGGAAAGGTTGAGCCTCAAGGAAGCCAACTGGAGAGGGTTTTTCCACCGAGGTCTTATTCTGTTGGGGAGGCCGACTTCAAAACAAACGTCCTAGGATTCAGAAATATCAGTTGACTAATTCTTCGGTGAGTTTGGCACGGTTTCCTTTTCGAAGAGGAGGCCAAGTGGGAGCTTGTCAATAATGGTGATGATGCCATACCTTATTTACTTATGTTTATAAATCCCCCCCACCAGGGAAGAGAGTTTATGAGCAGCAGACATGCTCAAATATTATACAGTGGTACCTCTACCTAAGAACCCCTCTACTTAAGAACTTTTCTAGATAAGGGTCTTCAAATTTTTTTTGGCCTCTTCTCTTCTACTTACAAATCCGAGCCTCCGAAACTGTAACAGGAAAAGGCAGGGAGAAGCCTCCATGGGGCCTTTCTGGGAATCTCCTGGGAGGAAACAGGGCCGGAAAAGGTGGGGAGAAGCCTCTGTGGGGCCTCTCTAGGAATCTCCTGGGAGGAAACATGGCCGGAAAAGGCAGGGATAAGCCTCCGAGGGGCCTCTCTAGGAATCTCCTGGGAGGAAACGGGGCCAGAAAAGGCAGGGAGAAGCCTCCGAGGGGCCTCTCTAGGAATCTCCTGGGAGGAAACAGGGCCGGAAAGGCGTCTTCTCTTCTACTTACAAACCCGAGCCTCCAAAACTGTAACTGGAAAAGGCAGGGAGAAGGCTCCATGGGGCCTCTCTAGGAATCTCCTGGGAGGAAACAGGGCCGAAAAAGGTGGGGAGAAGGCTCCGAGGGGCCTCTCTAGGAATCTCCTGGTAGGAAACAGGGCCAGAAAAGGCAGGGAGAAGCCTCCATGGGGGCTCTTTAGGAATCTCCTGGGAGGAAACAGGGCCGGAAAAGGTGAGGAGAAGCCTCCATGGGGCCTCTCTAGGAATCTCCCGGGAGGAAACAGGGCCTCCACCCTCCCCGTGGTTTCCCCAATCGGACGCATTATTTGCTTTTACATTGATTCCTATGGGAAAAATTGCTTCTTCTTACAAACTTTTCTACTTAAGATCCTGGTCACGGAATGAATTAAGTTCGTAAGTAGAGGTGCCACTATATTATGGTGAGCAACACACCTAACAAAAATACATGCCCAAATATTATATCCCGAACTACAAGGATATGTAGCAGAACGATGAGATCTTCATGGCTAGCTTGGGGATTATTAACAAGGAAGAAGGATCTGTGCTTTCCCCCCACAAAAAATGGCAAGAGCCACAGAGAAGGCCTATAAACACCAGTCCAGGTGGAGCTGAAACATCTGTGAGACAGTTGTTAGAGTGGTTTCTTTGGAAGAACATATTATCTGGATTCCTATAAAAGAGATTAGGAAGAAACATAAATTTTTCAGGTGGTTGTGTAGGAAATGACTGGGATGAGGCTGAAGGTAGGGTCAAATATGTCATCAGTTTGGAATTGTTATGTTATAGCAATAGCATTTAGACTTATATACTGCTTCACAGTGCTTTACAGCCCCCTCTAAGCGGTTTACAGAGAGTAAGCATATTGCCCCCAACAATCTGGGTCCTCATTTTACTGTCTTATGTCTTATTTTGGGGAAAACAGGATAGATATTAGAGTTTATTTTATTTTATTTATTTATTCATTTGTCCAATACACAAATACATAGGAAGAAAAATAGACATGTAGTAATATATATAAGGATAAAGTGAACTTAGAGGAGAGGATATATGAAAGAAAGAAAATATATATGATAAGTGAGAGAAAGGAAAGACAATTGGACAGGGGACGAAAGGCACACCAGTGCACCTATGTACGCCCCTTACTGGCCTCTTAGGAACCTGGAGAGGTCAATCGTGGAGAGTCTAAGGGAGAAGTGTTGGGGGTTAGGGGTTGACACAATTGAGTCCGGTAATGAGTTCCACGCTTCGATAACTCGATTGTTGAAATCATATTTTTTACAGTCAAGTTTGGAGCGGTTCGTATTAAGTTTGAATCTGTTGCGTGCTCTTGTGTTGTTGCGGTTGAAGCTGAAGTAGTCATTGACCGGTAGGACGTTGCAGCATATGATCTTGTGGGCAATACTCAAATCGTGTTTTAGGCGCTGTAGTTCTAAGCTTTCTAGGCCCAGGATTGTTAGTCTATTTTCGTAGGATATTCTGTTCCGAGTTAGCATATCCTTCCCCTAAGATATCTCTTTCAACTCTGAGTTGCAAAGATTCTCCTTTATTGGTATCTCTTTCTTCGTTGTATTGGCTGTTTTCTGGTTCTTACTCTCCCCCATTTAATTCTTCTTACATTCACAGTGGCTTCCTCGTCTTTCATTTTTGCCCAACTCCTTTTCATTCTTGGGGGAAATGTGACAATATTTGCAGAAAATATTTCTTTTCTTCAGAACGGAGCGTGGACATGAATTTTGCCCGGCACTTTGTCAGAAATCTAAGGAGGACTAAAATTCGGCATCTGTCCTTTGTGGTTGATTGGCGCATAGGATGGTTCACACTAACTGACTTTGCTACCAACTTTTTTGACAATACATTTTTCTATTAAAGGCAATGCGTCCCTGTTGAAATGTTTGATCTTGAGAAGCTTCCTCTCTAATACAGCTGTGTTGTGAAATTACTCTACACCTTGTACCCTATGACAGTGATGGTGAACCTATGGCATGGGTGCCACAGGTGGCACACAGAGCCATATCTGCTGGCGCGTGAGCTCTCTACATGGGGCTCCATCTGAAAAGTGTTCAGAAACTTCAGATCATGCAGAACGCGGCCGCACAGAGGTCCCACAGAGCTGGCCTTCTCCAGGTCCTGTCGTTCGGCGGGCTCCAGGGGAAGAGCCTTCTCTGTGGCAGCCCCGGCCCTCTGGAATCAACTCCCCCCAGAGATTAGAACTGCCCCCACACTCCTTGTCTTTCGTAAATTACTCAAGACCCATCTAGGTTTAGGTTTAGGTTTATTGGATTTATATGCCGCCCCTCTCCGCAAAATCTATACCGCCAGGCATGGTGGAGTTGAGACACCTTTCCCCCAGGCTTTTTAAAAATATATTTATGTTTGTGTATGTATATGTTGTTTCCTTTTTTAAATATGATAGGGTTTTATGTGCTTTTTAATATTAGATTTGTTTTCGCTGGAATATTGTTTTTATTATTGTTGTGAGCCGCCCCGAGTCTTCGGAGAGGGGCGGCACACAAATCTAATAAATTGAATTGAATTGTTGCCCTAGTTCAGCTCCAACGTGCATGTGCTGGCCAGCTGATTTTTGGCTTACACAGAGGCTCTGGGAGGGCGTTTTTGGCTTCCAGAGAGCCTCTAGGGCAGGGGTCGGGAACCTATGGCTCGCGAGCCAGATATGGCTCTTTTGATGGCCGTATCTGGCTCGCAGACAGGGCTCCTAGCACTGAGCTCCCGCTCGCAGCTGTCCCCTGGCTCCTGCTCGATGCCACGGTTTTCGGCGCTGTCCTGCTGGGCCCCAAAGACGGAAGGCAGGAAGAAGGAGAGCTCCATTCTTCTCGCCTTTTTCCCGCCTTCCGTCTTTGGGGCACAGCAGGACAGCGCCGAAAACCGCGGCATCGAGCAGAAGCCGGGGGACAGCTGCGAGCGGGAGCCCCAGGAGGGAAGTACCGGCAGCGCCCCGCCCAGCTGAAGCTTCACTGGCGTCGGCGGCAAATGTCCTTTGTGGCCCGGTGGGAGGGGGGGCTGCAGCGGCCGCAGGCAGTCGCAGGGAGATGGCGGCGGCGAGAGGGAGCTCCAGCTGGGCTGGGGGTTCGGGGGGGCCATGAACGCCGCCCGGAGCCAATGGCTTCTTTTGGGCTTACTTGAATTCCTGCTGCTGGTAAGCGCGCGCGGGTGGCCGGGTGGGAAGGGCGAGGCGCGAGGGGGAGGCAAGTGGAGAAGCGGAGAGAGAGAGAAGTGGACCAAAAGAAAGAAAAGGGAAAGAGAGGGAGGGAAAGAGAAATGGAGAGGAAGGAAGGAGGGAGGGAGGGGAGGGAGGGAGAGAAGGAAGGAAGAGAAAGGAGGGTAGAAAGAGAGGGAGAGAGAGAGGAGAGAGAAAGGAAGAGGAGAGATAGAAAGGAAGAGAGAGAAAGAAAGAGGGATAGAAAGAGAGAGAGAGTGAGAGATGCTCAGTGAGCCTTTCTTTGAAGTTGCCTTTCTTTCTTTCTCTCTTTCTCTTTCTCTCTTGCTCTCTTGCTCTTTCATTCTTTTTTCTTTCTCTTGCTTTCTTTCTTTCTCTTTCTTTCTCTCCTTCCTTCCCTCCTTCCATTTCTTTCATTCCCCCTCTCTATTTTTATTTCTCTTTCATTCTTTCTTTCTCTCTTTCTTGCTTTCTTTCTTGCTCTTTTTCTTTCTTTTACCTTCCCTTCCTCTATTTCTTCTTTTCTTTCTCCTTCCTACCTTCTTCCCTCCCTCCCTTCCTTCAGTCCTTCCTCTCTTACTCTCCCCTTTCATAAGTTTCCTTGCTTCCTTCCTCTGTTCCTGTCCCTTCCCCCTTTCTTTCTTTCTTTCTTTCTTTCTTTCTTTCCTTCCTTCCTTCCCTCCATTTCTTGCTTTCCTTCTCCTTCCTCCCTTGTTTCCTCCCTCATTCCCTTCTTTCACTCCTTCTTCTCTTACTCTCCCCTTTCACACCTTTCCTTGCTTTCTTTGCACCCTTCCTCTGTTCCTGTCCCTTCCCTCTTTCCTTCCTTCCCACCCTCCATCCATTCATTCACCCATTCCTCTCTTGATCGCCCCTTTTACCATTCCTTCCTTCCTTCCTTCCGATGTGGGCCTGGGCCAGCAGAGTAGTTTGCTTTTGCACCCCGTCTCGAGCTCCCTTGGTGCCAACCCGGCCCTCCCCACTTCAGAGAGAAGGGGGAGAAAGAGAGAGAGAGAAAGAGAAAGAGAGAGATAAAAAGAGAAAGATAGAGGGAGGGAGAGAAAGAGATAGAAAGAGACAAAGAGAGGGGGAGAGAAAGAGAGAGAGAAAGAAAGAAAGAGAGAAAGGGAGATACGTACGGCTCTCGCGGAATTATATTTCAAAATATGTGGCGTTTACGGCTCTCTTAGCCAAAAAGGTTCCTGACCCCTGCTCTAGGGGGACGGAGGAGGGTGTTTTAACCCCCCCTGGCTCCAGGGAAGCCTTTGGGGCCTGGGGAGGGCAAAACACGAGCCTACTGGGCCCACCAGAAGTTGGGAAACAGGCCGTTTCCAGCCTCCAGAGGACCAATGGAGAGTGGGGAAAGATGTTTTCGCTCTCTCCAGACATTGAATTATGGGTTTGGGCTCTCACGCATGTGCGACAGTGCACGGCCACGCTTTTTCGGTGCCATTACTGCCCTATGACAATCATTAAGTGTTACCACATGATTCTTGACAAATGTAGCTTTTCTTTTATGCAGATATTATTATTATTATTATTATTATTATTATTATTATTATTATTATTAATTAGATTTGTATGCCGCCCCTCTCCGTGGACTCGGGGCGGCTCACAACACAATAAAACAATTCATAACAAATCTAATAATATACAATTTAAAATTTAAAATAGTTTAAAAAAAACCATTTTTAAGCAGACATACCTACAAACATACCATACATAAATTATATAGGCCCGGGGGAAATATCTCAATTCCCCCATGCCTGACGACAAAGGTGGGTTTTGAGAAGTTTACGAAAGGCAAGGAGGGTAGGAGCAGTTCTAATCTCTGGGGGGAGCTGGTTCCAGAGAGTCGGGGCTGCCACAGAGAAGGCTCTTCCCCTGGGGCCCGCCAACCGACATTGTTTAGTGGACGGGACCCGGAGAAGGCCGACTCTGTGAGACCTAATCGGTCGCTGGGATTCGTGCAGCAGAAGGCGGTCTCGGAGATATTCTGGTCCGATGCCATGAAGGGCTTTATAGGTCATAACCAACACTTTGAATTGTGCCCTGAAAGTCTTATGCACTTACATATGCACTGAAAGACAAATTCCTTGGGTGCCCAATCACACTTGGCCAATAAAGAATTCTATTCTACTCTACTCTACTCTACTCTACTCTACTCTACTCTACTCTACTCTACTCTACTCTACTCTACTCTACTCTACTCTAGATTCTGCAGAAAATAGAACTTTCCTTACTGGGTTTTTGTATTCTCCAAGCACTGTGGGGGGCATTTGCCCTGCTCCGTTGAGCCAGGATTAAAATTGAAAATCAGGAGAGATCTTTCTAAATTAAATAACAGCTGGGAGCATCATAGCTATGGCCATGATTGTGTGTTAGGAAGATTGAAGAGTTCAGGATGCTTCTCTGTTATCCTTGCCTTGTTTTGTTCTACTGCCTGTTTTAATTATTCGGGTTTTTTTTTAAAAGTCTGAAATCTTTGGCTGAGCTTAAAAAGTGAAGTTGGATCAGACCTGGATGGTCCTTAAATGGAATGCCCAGGGAAGTCAATAAGACGTCTTGGAAGGAGACAGTCATGGATAACGGTTGTGTTGTTGCTGCCAGAGTCAACATAGAAACATAGAAGATTGACGGCAGAAAAAGACGTCATGGTCCATCTAGTCTGCCCTTATACTATTTTCTGTATTTTATCTTAGGATGGATATATGTTTATCCCAGGCATGTTTAAATTCAGTTACTGTGGATTGACCAACC